>NC_135055.1:9555454-9858484 GCF_051014685.1 Ptiloglossa arizonensis
CATTTGTACCAATTCATAGTTCATCCATAAGCTTCTTACAGCAATGATTTTATATGGATGGTGTGTTCCATAATATGTGGTCGCCTCCATGGCACTTGTGTGGTTTAATAATATTCTCAGAGACCATCAACACCAAGTAACGAGCCTCAGAAGTAGGTGGAAGCAAAAAAACATGAGCAGAAATGTATGTAGCACGCGTGGTCTATTTCTAGCTCCATTACTGTGTAGTGTGCAGAATTTGAATCCCTCCATGGTCTAGCTGACTTACATAAGAAACACAGTCTCTGTCTTGAACAGAGGATGTTGCAGCAAATTGATTGCTGTAATACACCGAGATGCAGAGTTCGTCGGGTTAACCTGTGATATCATACGATGCCGAATCTTCAATGGAAGTATTCTTTGAATATCCATGAAATCAGTCAAGATCACCGTTCGAAAGCTCTCTCTAAAATGTTAGAAAATTTACGAATTCTGTTTATCGTTACCGTCAGAGTCTCTTAAAGTCGTTTTAGAATGTGTGTCGGTCTTAGATCGATCATGCCATCGTATACCTTAAGTTAGATATTGCATCGAACAAATAGAAGTGAAGCCACCCAGGATATCTTTAGCAACCACAATGATTGCATAAAAAGTGTCACCGTCACGATAATAGTGATACTATCTACTAACAACAAGAATTAGTAACTGAGCGATTATGGACAAAATCTTATGTTCCGATGGCGGAACATAAAGTGTTTTGTGCGGTCTGTGTTCTCTTCACAAAGGAACATATCCAAGTGACTCAAAAAAATATTTAACACTTACTTTTTTTTAACGGTTATCATTCATGGTAAGGACGTAAAATTACCCTTCAAAATTTAGACTCAAAAACATATTTTTGGTAATATTTCGGGATCCATTAGATTTAGAACATTTTTTTGTCAAATTTTGTGCTTTCAAATGCAAGAGCTGATCAATAAATAAATTTCTAAAAAAATAATTTGTTTAAATATTTCAAAAATTGCTATTTTTACCATTTTGTTAAAATTTAATAAAATTTTCGTAATTTTATATGCATGAAGTATGAATGAAAATAGATGGTAAGTGTATTTGGAATTTTTTCTTTCTTGCCATATAATATAAATTTTGAAACGGAAATTTTGTCCCGATCCGTGTGGAAGAGAATATTCAAATGTGCATTGCAAAAGCTATTGGATACTTTGACAATATTACAAATATTACAAAATCGTCCGTTATCCCTCCGATAACTGGAATTATCGCAGGTATCTATGAAACGCGGTCAGGGCATCGCTATATGGGTTGTTAGAGATCCTTACGACTTAGGCTGCATTCGATTCACGGTCGAGGGACTTTCAATGAGAACACAAGTAACCATCTTATGGTGTTTTTACCTTGAACTTAAAATTTTCCACATAGATGTTAGAACTTTCATTCATTTATAGTTTTAAATTCTTTCAATACACTACGACAAAAATAAAATTTTGAAATACAGTTTCTGAATTTACTAAACGTACAATATTATTTGTAAATTCACAAAAATACTAATATACGTAAAAAATATATGGAATATGTAATAAGTATATTGAAAACATATCGTAATAATAGAACCCAACTTTTTTAAGATTTTAGTTACGATAATTTATAAGTACTTCTTTTTAAAATTAGCTTTTGAAAAATAATTATAAAACATAAAATAAAAAATATTCTCTTTATGTAAAAACAAGGTATACGTATAAATATTATGAACATGTTCAATTTGATCAATGATACAGATTGATACCTTCTTTGTAATATAATATATTTGACAAAAATAAAATTTTACAAAACAGTAGGGAAACTAACTTTTTCTACTACTATGACTATACGTGCCATCAAGAACCATCAAATAAGCATGAAAGTGATCTCCCGTTACTTCTATACCGTCCTGTTAGCCATCTTCTCATAGACCCAAAGAAGGTACATAGTATGTACATATGTATAAATGTTCCAAAGATGAAGAAGGAAAATTAAAAAAAGAACCACAACCTAAAGAAACATTCTGAATGTTAGATCCAGAAATTAAGTATCAACAGTATCTAAACATTCTCCAATATTAAAATCTAATAATTGTACCAGTTAATCAAAAATCTATGAAACAAAGTATTATAAACAACGTATTATAAACAAGTATAAACAGTTTTGTCGAAATTAGTAGAAAAAAGATGAAGTTTACTTTTTTCCATTCCACCCAGTGCTTATTATTGTACACTTGGTAGAACTGGAAATGTAACAATCAATACCAGTCTGGGTGGATTTTTTTTTGTACGCTTTGACTTAAGATACTAAGCGTTCCAAGGTGAATAGTTATAAACAGCAAACAATACACGAAGACTCTGTAACTAGCAAACCGCTAACACGCAAGAGAAAACTCTTTAAGCGGTTCAGTTTCCCACAATGAGGAATTAACAGACTGTTCGAAACTGACTTAAGTAAATTGCTGTATTTGTTTCGCCAACTATACCTAACTGAGCACCAAGTTAACAGGGAAAACGTCATCATTACTTGAAACGTATATGCTTTTCATCGTCGTAAATACACACATTTCCCACGCACGATCGATCCACCTCGTTGTGAATCCTCGCAGGAAAAACGATGTTAAAACATATAAAGACTAACCACAGGTATTACGATTCATCATTTGCGCCACGTTGACATGCAGTGTACAACGATGAACGCAAATGCTCATCGGTGCACCCAGAACTGATGCACACGTGGTGCACTTGCGGTCACATCAATCATAATTTACACCCGTCGTCAGTTTCACGGTTAACCCTTGTAAATTACGGAACGAAGCCTTTGCTAATTTAGTAAACATATCTTTCCTTCCATTTCCCCAACTTACTTTGTAATTCTTCGAAACAATGGTCGAGACTCTCGTCTCTTTGGCTTTTTAAGAATTCTACACACACCTCGTAATTCATATTGCGAGTTATAGTTAGAGATAAGATTTTTGTCTTACACATTTTACACGATGGTAGAAATTTGGAAAAATCTAACCTTGTTTTTCGGTGTCTCGATGCTTTCGTGTCGTGTCATTGAGAAACAGTTTTTTGTTAATTATGTTTATAATTTAAAAGAAAACTACATGAAATAACGTATTTGACGATAGATTATATTTTTGTAGGATCTTGACAAGATATTTGAAGGTTATCGAGAATATAAAAGTATTTTCTTATCAATATTCTTTTTATTAATATGAAGTTGAAATTTGACACATAAGGTCCGGTTTCCAAAATTATCCAAATTTATGTCACGAATGATAGCTTTCATCTGGTATTTATATTATGAGTTTTATGAAACATTGTCGAGACTTTCAAAACTGAATATCAGGCGTAAAGTTTTTTTATCATGTAATACTTTGAGTTTGAGATGGTAACATTGATTTTTCTCGTGGATACACTTGTAACTATATTTGCGAAGCTAATTAAAAGAAAGTTTATTTCGAAACGGAAAGTATGTGTACTATTGAACTTGAATTCATCTTTAAGACTATTACTTTCAAAGATTACCTTCATTCGGATAGAACCATATATTTCTATTACACTAACATATTGACAGAACGTACTTACCGTATTTAAATTGAATGTCAAAAGTACGAAAAACAGATGACAATTTTCGTACGAAACTCACAAAAGGAATATTAACCGCACCAGAAAATAATAAAAATGCATTAACAATGTAATGATACTTTTGCGTGAAATAAATTGCAAAATTTCAAAACATTTTTACAACTGTAATAAGGTCATACTTTTACTTCTTCGACTTGTATTTTGTGAATAAACTATTCATGACAGCCTTAATATTTTGTTTCAACGAAATTAGCTATTTCGCTCTACTTGTTTCAGTAGTAGTAGTAGAAAGGGTTTTTTATTTTTATTTGGCTCGCTCCTCAATTGCCTGGGAACGTGATCTCCAAATTGTTTCCAGCAACGTAATCCTCCAACGTTTCACTCGTTTCGTTGGAGGAGCCAAGGTAAAATAGCTAATCGAAGGGATGACTGCTCTTGAAAAGAGTGTCCAAGTCAATTGGAGAACTTTTAATTTTCGAAAAGGTGGCTGCGATCGTAGCAGCATGAACGAGCATCGGTTCCTACGTCGGAGAGGCAATATCGTGAATTTCTGTAGCATACGCGTGCACGGGAAACACGCTATAAAATAACGCATACTACTCCTAAATAACGTGGAACGAGCACAGGCAAATATACCCTACACATTGTTTCGCCGCGCCTGTTTCACCGTTTATCGTTTCCCGTGTCCAACAGTGACTCCCGTTTTTCCAGCATTCCTTTGTTTTTCCTTCTACCTCATGACCTTTTTCTATAGGGCTATTATAATTCCAACCAGGATTCGAACTCCGATTTTTTATGTTCGAATGCCCATAAAGAATGATGTACACCGCACCATGGATGAAGCATCAGATGACGGATAAGTTTCTAACAATTTCAGGGAAGATTGATTCATCAACACCGTGTATTCGTTATTATTATCATTATTATCGTTATATATTCTATGTATTCTGTGTATTCTGTGTATTCGGTGTATTCTATATATTCTATACAAAGTCTCATTAACATGGCACAATATCATAGAGAAATAAATGTTTATGATTTAACTTCAAACGTAACATTTTATTCGACGCTGTTAAGTAGACAGGTTTCTCGTTTACTACGACTAGAAATAATAAAATCTGTCCAAGCATACAGAGGTATCAGAATTACGATTCTGTTTATTTTCTGAAAATAGAGCGACAAAGTATCAAGAGTGCACGATAAACCCACGCATACCGAAATAGATAACTTCTAATATTAGTTTATAAGACCAGACGAGTTCAAACATATTTAATGTCAGTGAACATGCTTCATTTTGTTTTTTTTTTTTGTTAATCTACAAAGCTGATCTTTACAATCTAAAAATTAACAATTAATTAATAATAATACAAATAGAGATATAATTGCAATAAGTAAATTTAATGACTGGTTATATTTTGGAGGGAAAAGTCATTCATCGAAAACTTTACCTTTTACCAATGGAACTACATATACGGTTTATTGTTTTTCAAATGTAAATCATTTGCAATTTATTTTTCTTATTGCGAGGTGGTTATAAAATTTATAATTAGAAGTGATAGAAAGTTGTGACAACTTATCTATGGATCACTTTAGTGACACAGTGAGATACGTTTCATTCAATTGAAAATGAAATTTCCGAAGAAATTCTTCCCTGTATAAAAAAACATTCAACATCATTAGAAGTATTTATTATTTTTTTGAATAATTTCTTTTCATTCATTTTCTTTATGATAAATATATAAATTCTATTTTTCTACAGCTCAATTAATGCGTAAACTCAAATTTTTTGAAATTCTATCGTGCGGAATTTTATCTTAGAAATACACCATTGTTCTCTATGTGTATGTGCTCGCCGATACACGAATAGTTTACTTCGAACGAAAGAAACTAATATCGTTATCGTCAATGCTTTCAATTCCCTCAGGGCTGATTCCCTTATCTAATAACGAGTTTGCCCCACATTTTTAGGGGAATGAGCACGAGATAATTACGCTTCAAGCTCGTTAATAGAATTAGACTTGCGTACGCTGCGGCTTGTGATAAGTGGTAATACAGTATCGATTGTTTTTTTAACTTTATTCGAGTCTACGAGTTGTCGTTTACTCTGTTTAACCCTTTATATACAGAATTGATCACAAATCGTCAAAAATATTAACGTTAAATGATTTTCCATTATGAAATAAAAAGGAAAAGAAAAAAGAGTTATAAAAAAATTCATACGAAAAGTGTGAAATGTAAGGAAAAAACAAATGAGAAGGAAACGTGTATACGTGTCATTAGATTACAAGATATTAAACATTTTAAATTGCAAAAGGTTTCCTTGGACCATTAATTTTATTTTCATAAACGAAATATTTGTTCAATTATATATGTAATAAATTTGTGAGTAGATTACAATGTGAACAGAATTTTGATTTCGAAATTTGAAAGAATTACCTTAAAGAATCTAAATGTTTGAAAACATATCTGAGCATAAGTCTTCTCGATAAAATTCTTTTTGGGTTCATTTCAAAACGAAAAATGATCGACGATGATTGTCCCAGGAAAGATTTCATAGAAATTAATCAAAATTTAAGAATCGTGTCTTTCTACGTGTGCATTCAATTATTCGAATAATAAGAATATTTCATACTAGTATTCAGTCCCAGTTACTTTCAAGACGTTCATAATGGTAATATCTTTACCGCTCGGAAGCTTTTGAAAAATATTACGTCATTGGGTAGATGGTCCGGAAGAATTTTCAACAACGCGATGATAGTCCACATTTTATACGCAATGTTACAAATTTGACTACAATTATCCAATTTTTGGATGTATGATATTTTCGAAGAATTTACGAGATAAATCTCTTTGTGCCTAATCCTCAACGTAGGTAGCGATCAATGTGTGACTTTCACTTTTATTAAAACGTTACTATTGAAGAAAATGTGCGCAGGGCAATTTAGTTTGCACTTTTATTACAAGAGAAAAATATAGTTTCAAAGAAAATTAAAATGCATTTAGAAATTCAACTGGAAATTGTGTCGAATACTTTTGCAGTAATTAAAAATAATGAAACTAACAATTATAAGGAAATTGGTAAAATATATGCACACAAAACAAGAATTATTATGATGTTCAATTAAATTAATTGGAATTATTTGTTTCGTATAAGTTTAATCTACGTTAGAAGAAAATAATAACTAATTGTTATTATTGTTATAATGTTCGATGAAATCGTGCAATTATTTAATTTCTGTAGATTCGTCAAACATCTTTGGATGTTATTTATACCCTACAATGGTATAAATAATTATCGGATCTAGTGATTGTATATAGTAATTATGTTTCCTAACCGATGAAATAAGCTATGAACAATACACAAGTCATTATCAAAAATTTTACACATCTGTTCGAAAAATTCAGACTCACCATAAAATGCTCCCTGGTGGTTGAGAATATATATAGGTTCAAGACATGTGGTTATCATATTTGAAGTCTAGACGGATATTAGCGGTGTGTGTTATGATGCTTGTGCTATTTCCTCAATTTAATATTTACTCGCTGTTTTGATTGTATACGTTTTAATTGCATAGTTAACAATGCCTCGAGTTAAGAGCTCGCTCCAGTGGAAGAATAGCACATCTGGGTTAGGTTAGGTTAGGTGGTAAACTTACGCAGAGAGAAATAAAACATGAGTCTCTTGAAAAGATCACAGGATGTTGTAAAGAATTTCTTGAGAGAAGGGATTGAAACTTATGAACAAAAGCGGTACATTGACGTTTGAATTTAAAGGAATGTTATAGAAAATGAATTCAATAAAATAAAGAAAACAAACGCAGGTTCGATCCTCTGCTTTGGTATCGTTTCCATATTTTCATAAACAATAAACGGAGAAACGAAAGTGAAAGAATAAGTCGAACAAATTAAATTGTACAGTAAGATGATCTTAGAGCTGAAAAACAAAACGTGATTTAAAATATAATATATGCATGTTTAAGAATGCACTTATCTTGTTTCTTTTATTCAATACACGTAGAAAGCATTTCTACAAATTATTTGGATTCAATAATTTAACACGTAGCTTACTACGTCGATTATTTAATATTGTTGAAACTGAATGGCTTGTGACAAACTGTGCGACGAAATGTTTGGAATACCTGAAACTCTGAGTTCCATTGAGACAAAAATTGACACGTTTCGAATCGAATGCATAGTTTTAATTTACCCAATGCATATTTGAGTTCCTTATGAACATCACGGTTAAAAAACACAATTAACAATATTTTCGAATCTACTTATTACGAGAATATTGTAGAAGATTATTTGAATTTATAGATTCGCGTTACTATAACATTTTCATAGGATTATGGTATTCGTAGACCTTTGAATGTCGTTCTGTACGAATTCTTTTAAGTTCACCGCGCTTTTTTCGAAGCATTTTCGCAACTCTAGCAGGAGCTCGAAAAGCTAGAGCGACAAGACCGTCACAGAATACGTTCGCGCAATTCAACCTCGATTGTTCCTACGGAAAAATGATCCCGCGTTTAAAACGTTCTTTACAGCCTCTGGAACAAGGCTTCTCCCTCGTTTTCCGGGAAACGTCTGAAAAAGAAGCGTGTCGATGAAGAAAAAATACGGTAATATTTCAATTGTGAATCTGCACTTTGACGTTAAGGACAATCCTTGCGACGGACTCTGAAACCGTAAAAAATCTTTGCGTTTTACTTTCCTCTGCTACCGGTTGTATCACAAATTAAATTGTACAGGGAATATAAGTGCATACAATGCAGGGGGACACGAGTGTATTTTACCGCGTTATTGCAAAAAAGTAACAAATATTACCATTTTCAACCGATCAAAATCCATTTACACAGTTAATAACAAGAGGAAAATACTATATTCTTCGAACCATTTGTCTACCACTTGCAATGTAGAAGCTATGCAAATGACACGGCTGATCGATTATCCCAGCTCACACAGTCTCCAAGGCTATTTCAGAACCTACTTGAATTAGGGTGTTTCTTCGGGTTAACCAAATTTATACAAAAAGTCTTGCAGCTGTGTTCTTTAGCTTTAGCCAGATTTTCTAATGGAATTGATTCAAATCTGGACAATCAAAGAGTTCTAGTTTTACATTGAAGCGAACCTTACTCTTGATTTGAGTTTCTTTTGTAAGCAATGGCTGTGTTAAAAAATGCATCTGTATCTTTGAAAAAGGGTCACACTCAGGAGTCTTACTATTCCTCCCAGCACATCGTTTTGGCAAACTTTGGCTTTGATTTTAATGCGAAGCTCAAAGAAATTTGAATATCTTGAAGTACGTTCTGACAAACGAGTTGTGAAATAACCGTAGAGACGTATCGCGTTAGCCAATTGTATCCTTCGCAAGCCTGTGTCACTGCAAAAGTTACACGTTTCGTGAAACACAGTCAGAGATAAAAAAAAGATAGCACGTTTTATATATTTTTATGTGTGTATGTAATAGCAAAAGCAAATATGTATTTTAGTGAATCAGTTACATATATTCTATACACCCGTACACGTTAAAAATTATGCATAATAAGTATTTGTAAGAATTTAAAGAAAAAAATAAACATTATTGTCAATAGGTCAGACAAAATGATAGACATTTCTGGCTTTTAGTTGCAAAGTTACAAGGAAATTTTGTAAAATAGTTATTATGCGTTATTTAATACAAACAGTTCATTCGTGTAGTTTTTACTTAATGACGTAGAATGAGTCAGGGCAAAAAGTAAAATACTTGCGAAATATGTATATAGATACTTATGTATGCATATATTTAAAATTATTTAATGAATTATAAAAAGTCTAAGAAAAATGGAATTACTTAAAAAAGTTTTAAAATTGATACAAATTTTTACCGAAAAAGATGATTTCCGTGATAAAAAGTAAGGGAGGCTCTGTCAAATATTAAATGTTAAATAGAGCTCTTAAATTTTGTCATAGATTATAATTTTTTACACGCGTGTGCTATCATTTTGTCCCAATGGCATTCTGTAATATTTATATTTTTTTCAAATAAATTTGTGTCAGATTCCAACATCATACTTTCAATCAACGGGAACCTGTACACAAATAGAGTATAAAAAGGCATATGTGTAAGAAAGTTTATTTCTATTACGTATTTTTATCATGGTTAAATCTTCTAAAAGATGCCCTCGACACCATGGGGCGAGGTCGAGGGTTGTGTGGGATTTCCCTGCTTCCTGCAATACCGGATGCGGGGTCTACGGCTTTTAGGGAGGGCACCGGTTATAGCACGTCAGCATGACCTCCTGATATTCATTACGTATTAAATAATGATTAGAAAATTAATGTAGTATCTTATCTTTTTGTTCCTGATGGTATTGTTACTTTTCTTCTGTTACTAATTCTTCAGATAGATATTAGGTTGTTCAATAAGTTTCGTCGAACGACGAAACTTATTGAACAACCTGTTACAAAGTAGTATCAAACACGACATTAAATAATAATCTGTATTGCCATTATTTTACAACGAATGTAAGCACAATACAAATTGATTCGCAAGTAACAGAAAATGATTATTGAAATAGGAAATTAATGGTAGTTTTTCCACAAAAAGAAACTGTACATGATTGTGTTCCAGAAAAGGTTAAATAATGAAGAAGTTGCTTTTTTGCTAGAAAATTTTTACTCTTCTGTCAAGACATGTATATTTTTCATATCTTGCTAACTTATCCAGAATAGCGATTAATAGATATATTGTAAATGCACGATTCGAGGTTTGTAAAATAGGGCCTTGCCAAGTACAGAACCTTTGATTTGTCTAATCATGGCACCTCTTTTGTATTTAAAAATCATTTTGAATGGGCCAGGACGAAATGGAGAATACAGGAACACAAAATTACGAATACACAATTTACGAATTTTAAATTACGAACAGAGAACTAGGAATTTTACACTGTAAAATCTTGAACTATACAGATTCTGTACTGTCAGAACTATAGGGGCACTCTAGACATATTGTTAAATATAGGACTTGGAATGATTATTCTCTCTTTAATTGCACTTTAGAACAATCTTGTTACTACTTGGAAAAACGTCATCGCGTTTTGCGAATAAAAATATTATGCGTAAAATAGTAGACTCTGTAGGAGTTCAAGAAGAACAATAAAGAAAAACAAAATCGACAGTGGGTACAAAGTCGAACTGAATGCTTCGAGTGCGATTGAACGCGTTGTGGGTGACGTTGCTTTGAAAAATTTACTATCTCTGCGCGTAAGTATTCATCTACACGTCCATATATCAAAATCTTTTCTCGGATTGTGCGTACGAGCTCTTACAACGCCGCCCCGAAGGATAAATTCTTTGACGCACGGATAGAGTCTGCTAGAGGCGATCCTTTTGACATGAAAAAACGAAATCAAGGTAACGACGGGGCCGCGAGTGAATTCCGAGCGATGGCTTTGAAGTCTGGAGAAATAGAAATAGAAGGGAACGCAGCTACCGTTGAAATTCAATTTGCAAGCATCGGAGAAACCTTCCCGTTGCTTAAACTGTGGAAGATCTTAAAAAATATGGCTTCAAAGGACATCATTGGTAGAGTCTGAAAGAGGAATAGTTTCAAAGATCGAAGTATAAATTTTAAAATGTCCGACAGTTCCATGAAAATTCTAGCTTTCAGGGTCCGTGCATTTAGTGATACGCAATACACAGTCTGCAGTTTCGACTCGAAAAGGTTAACTCAACTACGGTCAATATGTTATGTAATACGAAAGCACGGTAGACAACAAATTGTTTTTGATACTTCGATAAATTCTCCGTGCACATGTGTTATACTTTCGATCGTCTCATCATCGATCATTTGTTCTATTCTATTTCTTTCACCATATATTGTTTTCCTGCCCTTTTTTATCGTGTGTGATAATGTGTTTTGTATTTAATGTGTGCAAAAATTACGAACAAAAGCTGGTGTTATCAAAGGTAACGCATCTTTTAAAGGTTAATATGTGATTTCTTATTATTCTAAACAAATTTTGGTGCTTGTAGCAGATATAAAAATATTTTTACAGGAAAAATGTAACGATTTTTACCCTATATACTATACAATGCTCTATATAACTCCACAGTGAAACGATTAAAAATTTCTTCTTTGAATAAAAAGAATTTATAATCAACGAAAACTTAGAAATTTAATTGCATAATTTTACCTGCGGCGTAAAAAAATATTATATGTTTACTGCGATAGTTTTTCTATATCTTCTATATCTAGGTTTCAGGGTTCATTGATTTAAAAAAATAGGAATTTCTAAAGGGCCAAAGTTCTAGTAACCATTGTGTTTAACAGTACAAATAAGGACTCCGACTTTGTCAGTTCTTCGAATTTTGATCGAATAATTTAGAATCGTCTTTTCCATACCTAATACTTGACAGCAAACGCGAAGGGAAGAAAATTCATTCGTTCGAACAGCCGAATAGAGGATTCCTTAAACACAAAAAGCAGAATTACACGTGCAATCTGGATGACTAATGATGTTAGTTTCGTTTAAAGAAGGCCTTTGAGTAGCTGCACGAGAACTTCGGTCGTTCGAAACGTTTAAAAAGGGAAACGTTAATTCAGGTAAGTCGAAAAATGAAAGACCAGGAACATCGACTCTGTTCGTTAGTTTGTAAAGAGTGTCAACTCGACAAATGTGTCGTCGTATCAAAGAAATGGTACATCTTCGACGGGTTGAGGGGGGAGGGGGGACAGTACGAAAGAAACACGAGTAACCCGGGATAAAATCCAATTTCGCATGAAAGGGAGTCAGTTAATGGTAGCGGACGAAGTAGGAAAGTCGAAAAGATTCCTCTCGGTATCGGTTTCTCATTTCCATGGCGGATACGTACGGATGACGCATAGCGTCAAGGATGCGCCAGTACAGAAAGGAGGCTGCAAAGTGGATTTGTTCGAGTAGGAAATGCGCAACGTGTATCAGGCAACAGCAGCAGTACCGGCGGTGAACTGCAGTCGTAGCTCTGCTTGCTATGCCTCGTCACGTACCGCAAAAAGTTTCGGGCCATGGCATACGTCGAATTAACTGTCTGTGCTGAGTGATATCTAATTTTCCGTATGCTTGAGGCATTTTTGGCTACCATTTTGCAGCGACTCGACGAATGGAAGTGCTCCGAAACGATGCACGGCCGTTTAACACGTTCACTGGCGTCGTTCGGTTGGTAAATCGACCGCTACGGGCTACGCTGCGCTCGTAGTAATTTTGTTTAAATAACAAAATTTCTTCCACGCGTTTCTATGTTTTTAATTGTGCACGAATAAAATGTACGAAACACACGGCCAACAGAATCTTATCAATCTGGGTCATATCTAACCCGAAACTGACGCAGCTTTGGATCTTCCAAAAGGAGGCCTCCAAGAGTTCTTATTTCTCGATTGTTTAATTTAATCACTATTCAGAAGCATAGAAGAAAAATTGTATTTTTTCCTGAATTATCGTAAATTTGATTCGTGAAATTGATTCTTTTTTTTATAATCCTTGCACATTTTTGTTACCATCGAAAATGGTTAAACTTGCGATCGAAAGTCTTGGGATAAATAAATATTTAAGGAAGCAAGAATTCACTTGAATTGAACAAAACCAATGCCAGTTTGATTTATTCCACAAGAAAAATTTAATTTAAAGACCAAAATAGAATGTTATACAATGCAATTTGAAATGTTCGTTTAATATCGACACGAATTAAAATAATTGTTAAGCTCGTAATGTTCAGGGGAATGCGAAACATTGGAAGCAATATTTAAATCAGCTGATCAGATTGATCATGGGACTTTATGGATCGTGGAAGTATATTCTTCTCGTATCGTTTTAAATCTATCACTTCTCTCCAGAAGAGAATTTTTTCCGTTTGTAGGTATACTGTCCAAATAATTTGAAATTAATTTAAACGGTTCGGAAAATGTTCAGAAAAATACGCCAATTGGCAACTTTTAATACGCGTACCCTTGCAAAGTTGCTTACCGTATCTTGATAACTTTTCTATGAAGATCGATTGTTTCTCGTGTATAGATATAACTTTGAAGATTCGGTCGTTCTCTCCGGAATGTTCTAAAATTCGGTTGCACGTCCCGTACCAGCAGAGAAACGCAAGGTGCCAAGACAATATAACGTACTTTACACATCTGTTGGAAATTCTGTCGGTGTTAACTGCTCTTTGTTTTCCGCACGGTAAACTTACCGACTGTAACTAACTTACAGTATTTGTTATAGCCGAAATTGGCTTACTATCCAGGATGGAAAGTGAATCCTGAAACTTTACTCGTCCATTCCGGGCCGTACGTGATCTGTATAACCCGACTTTTCCACTGCGCCTGTAACTTATCCTACATCCGAAGGCTGTGAACGTGTGACCCGTAAGGCCGCAACCGTCTCCACGAATTTATTCTCCTTATTCCATCCCTGTTCCACTTCTGCCGTTCGTGCACGATCTGAAAATTATTTAGCGCAAAATGCGACCACGGGTGAATTCGTCGGGCAATCGATCGCATAAGCACCAATTTAAAAGAAAATATCAACGTGACGTGATTTGTAACAGAGTCTCGCGTAGCAAGTGCCGTTTAATCGTATTTCCCGATTCTTTGACACGTACCGAGTAGTGGGCGAAACAGGCCGAGTTGTAATTTTCTTCCTGGTAAAAAATATTCGTACGAGGCACCAATTTCAAATAAAACTATGTACAATATCATTTATTGCTAAATTTTCGTAACATCGATAATTCGATATCGTCGTAATAAATTATACCTAGATATATATACATACAAAATTAAGAGAAACGGAACGAACTGTAATACTTTCCGGTGAAAAGAAATATATATGTTACAAGTGTGTTTAACATTTTTATCTACAATTTACTTCCCCTTAAACATTGCTAAACAATTTCACGTGCATTGAATCTATGTCGGAAGAATTGAAGATCCACATCTATGGATCCATTCTGTTCAATATCTACACCAGAGCTTCAGACGAGAATATAAAATTTCTATATTCTCTAAGAGATATTCTCTCTTATTTCCAAACACTGTATTTCTCCCAATTACTCGTTTTTCCTTTATTTTACCGCACTCTTGTTCAACGAGAGAATCCTTGTCTTCGGCTTCCTTTTCTCGTAAATAGAACCTCGTTGCTTTGCTTCTCGTAGAACGTAGATGGCTCTACTGGTAGCCAGTTCTCCAACACGTAATATATTTTAACTTCGAATTTTATGCAATCGACTCCTCCGATACACGAATCCTTTCTCTTCGTTCCAGTGTTTCGTCCCACACAAAATTCTCTGGTTCGTTTTTATATGCTGGACCTACTTGTCGCATCGTTTTATTCGTTAACCATGACTAAATTACCTTTCGTAAATCTGATTCAGTTTTTTTCTTTTTTTGACAATTCATGAATCTTCAATTTGTCTCAATTTTCTTTCTCTTCACGAACAGTTTTGTACCGTGTCATAAAGATGTTCTTATTTATTTTCCACTCGTTTATCGATACAATTACAATTTTGAAGCGCAACATTGCGTCTGAAAGAAAAAAGAGCACGATCGGATCTGATTAAATCACGCAACATTTTCCATCTATCAATTCCTCGATGCCCCCTTAGGGAGAAAACTGTATTTCGGTTCGGTCCCTAGCGTCGTCCTGTCCTTTACGGAACAACATCGCGCCGAAACGAAACTACACCGATACTAGCGGATAAAAGTATTTGCACACCTCAAAACGACACGATAAATCACCGTGTAATTCGAATAGTGCGTTCGAAAGCCCAAGATGAATCATGTATTCGAACACAAGCATACTGTCTCCTAAATCGTTGAAAATATACAAATACGCAGCGGACGAATGATATATAGCCGTATGAGCTATAAAGATTAAACCAAGAATCGAGGCTGTCGCTGGGAACGATTTATAGTCGGAAATGTGGGATCCTCGCTGGTCCCAATTCGTATATCGTTCGTGTGTCCTTGCTCTTTCGAACACATGCCGAGTATCTTACGTTTAGAAGGCGGTTGGCACGTGACTCACGGCCGACACGTACCAGCCAGAGATCTCCGAAATCCTGGGTCAGAGGAGGATGGGGGCGAACCCGAAATTCCGGAGCGTTTGCCTCGCTGTATGAAATTTCGTAGGTCAGTTTTCGTTATCCGTGCTATCTTGGCCCGCGTGATTTCGTACCCAGCCCGCAGGAAATGCGGTGTACCCTCGTTACGGCGCTTTTACCGAACGGCAAATGCAACAGAAATTTATAACAAACACGTGGCACACGTTCCAAGGTACAGATGCATCGTAACCGTTCGATTAACGTTGAATTCGCGACTGATAAGTTTCGAAGCTTGAAAGAAGACCAAACGAGATCCGATTTTCGTGAAACCAAGCACACGGATATTGCGTTGAAAGATATCAGGCCCGCGGAGGACACCTGAGGAACTCGAGCTTATGGAACCGTAAGCTCAAAGTTCTACGACCGAAAGTTGCGGATATGATAGATCTTTGACCAACTTTCTCAAAAACTAACGGAAATAGAAAGAGATCGATATGAAAAATGTTTGCTTTCGACCAGGAACAACTCGGTATAAGTGGATCATAATTATGCCGAGTCGTAATCGGTGACGTCACTGTACGCGATCGTATCACTCTTTTTATAAACGTTTCCTATAAAACATGTTTCTCTTGACGCGAAAATTAATCGATCTGAAAGATCGACGAAGCTTATAAACGTACATACATATTTTTCCAAGTTTCTCTTAACATATTTGTGTACAGTATCTTACGAATTAATTTACGAAAAGTAATGTAGATTGTGCTGAAAAGTATTCCCAGGTTGACGAAGTTCTTTAGTTAAAGTTTTAAATTGTCAGTCTCTTATATTTGCTGTAATGAGAATGCATTCACGTTTCGATCGGATAATATTCTGTAACCCTTTGAGCTGGAAACACGAAGCTCTTCAAAACGTAACATTTAATTGAATATGTATCTTATAAACAACTTTGAGTGTATTTTTCATACCTTGATCACGAGCATAAATCCATAAAGGAATATAAATTCGATACTGTACAATATTTTAATTGCACGTTTCATCAAAATCGAAGATCGTCAATTGGACAATTTGTCTTATTCGAGAGCTTGAAAATCCCTGCGACACGATCACAATCCGTCGTTCGCAAAGATTTAAAATTAGAACGAATTCTGTTGCTCGTGGTTTGAAGTTGCTTAGGCAACGGGAAATTTTAAAAAGGGCAGAAAGGCTTCATTGGGTACCTCTGAAGCGATATTGCGGTGAATTTTAGAAATTCCAACCGGAATTTTACGCGCATGGTAATGCCACGAAGATTAAATATTTTATGATCAACATTATCCACGAAATTTTATTTAAAATTCCTGTTTGATACACGAAAACTGGACAAATATAAGATAAAAGTGTTACGCAATATGAAAATTGTGGAATTTATAGAAACGAGGCCATTTCTTTTGTCCCTGCCTGTCCTAAAACGCAGATTCGCAATATTCTATAGACTTTTAGTTCTTTAGTTACAAATTGTGGTAAATTGTTGAAATAATGCTCTAGACCATCGAAATGTACTAAATTACGTTTCGAGTCTCTTTTTAAAATTTCATAGTATATTTTCTCTCGGTCGAGGACGTCACCGTGCCCGAGCATTCGAATATTCATACCACTGGTACTGTAAAAACATGTTTGAACATAATAATCTGAATTATTTTAAGTATTCAAAAGAGACGAAGGTTATTTTAAAGGAATGTCTGGATTTTAAAAGAAATATTTTCTTTATTCATGAAACCGTTTTACGATTCCATTACTCTAAGTGATTTCATTGCAATGGATATTTTTTCCATCAATTTCGAAATGATACAGAATTAATTAAAAACAACTATCGGAGTTTCAGCTTCGCGAGCAAAAGCCGTAGAACGTGATTCTCAATTAGATACTTTCCATTTCTATAATTATCTTCTAGTTGCTTGTTAGTATTTCCATTACGCATTTAATACGTAATTCAATAGAACAGAATCCTATACGGTTAATAATGATCGTTTGAACCAGCAATTATCACGAAACATTTACGTTTATGTTTAACTAGATTAATTATAATACTACACACGATAATGATAAGTAACAACATTGTAATTTTTTGTAAGAAACTTACCAATTTAGCGTTCGATGTATCTTAAAATAAACCAACTTTTATCTTTAATCGTTTGTATTGATTGAACTAAAATTTTTCACTTCAAGATCGTCCGAAGATCATGTAATGGCAAGTTGTTATATTTGTGTCGACACGAATTACAATAATATGAAGAAAAAGTATATAATCCCGTTAAAAGAAATCAAGGTAACCTCGATTGTTTATTCAAAAAATAATAATTTTTAAATTCAATATTTTATCGTATAGCCGACAGAAAACTTATCAAAACTTTCGTTCAAAATATTCTTTCGTTAGATTAACAAAGTTGCTTAGAAATACGTGTGCCAAAGTTAAAAAAACACCCTGTACATCTTTGAAGAGTTAAATTTCTTAGAGTTGAATTTTTAAAATCCTTTATAAAAACTCGAGAACGTGTTACAACTGTATTTAAATTTTCCGTTAGATCAAGTTTATTATCATCATGATACACAATATCTAGACTTTATTTCCATATAACGCAATAAAGAAGTAAATAACCGGTTTCAAATATAACCGATCCGACACCTCTATGCAGGAACGATCTAAAAACACGAACGCATCGTTACAACAATCACACGATATCGAGCAGTTCTTGAAAGCGTAACGAGTGCTTGATTACACGTCAGCAATCTTCAGAGACTTCTCAAGTGATCATTGTTGTTACATGCTGATCGATTAGTTCGTGTATTTTCGCCATTATCAAAGGGTAATCGGAAACAAATTGTTTGCTGAGTCCGTTCGATGCAGAAATACTCGAGCATACACAAAATACGAAAGCGTATTTAAAGCTAAGAATAAAAAATATTTAGTTCTCAAAGAATACGTCTTACACATTTTGAAATCATAATCACAATTTAAAGTATCAAACGTCAGTATAAATTGAAGAAACTTTTAGTATTTGAAAATTGGTACACATCGTGTGGACACTACTTAAAAGAATAGACACTGTATAAACAATTGACGTTCTTTATGTACAGTGTTGAATCGAAGTATTGGCATAACATAGTTTTGTTTCATATTTCGATAAATTTTGTATTTCACACGTCTTTGTTATACAGCAAGAAGCATTAATACAAAGGAAGAGATAAATTTTCAATATTTTCTTCCTAATCCTTTCCTTCCAAGAAACCCTTTGAACTGTTTGGACATTAAATAAACAATCCTTGCGATGAATTCTAAGCTTTATACTTCTTTATTTCGATGAAACTACTTTCTTCGTTTCGAACTTGCTCAATTTCGAAAGTTAGAGTGTGCTTTCCGATTCGTTTCTTCTTTTTTCAGTTTCATTTAAGCACGCTTCATTAGGTTCGTACGAAGAGTTTGTTCCGGGATTTTTAAAGCATGGTCTATAGTATAAGCAATCTATTAACAAAGAATACATGTTTAACGTGGTTGAGATCGTTATCACTTTGCAAATAAAAAATCCCTCGAAGGTTATTTTATCCAAGCGTTGCTATTAATTTTCTTTTAATACATCAAAATATTATCCTTTATCCATTATATCGTCCATTACACGTGTCATCCATTACACTTATTACTTACATTTGTTCTCTAACTGAGGATTTACAAGGACGATCACTTTAGAACATATTCTCGACATTTGATTACGTTTGAAACCGTTTTAAACACTCCTTGAAGTGAAACAATTTTTCTTCTCTACCTTGCAATTGTACAGTATCGTTTATTAATATTGTAGAAATTACTATTGTACGAAATAAAAAGTGAATAGAGTTTTGGGATATACGTACATTAAATAAAATAATAGCAACACACACACACACATACACACAAATTATAACATGGTGCTTACAAATTATAACAAATTGGACATTGGCTACGCAACTCTCTCTTGTATTCGACTCGACTGGTTTCGACTCATCTCCAACAACATAGTATCTCAATCGCGTTTCTCTCGCACCCTATATTCTCACACGCATTCATTCTTTTTCATTCTAATCCTTAACCTTCCTCACTCCATGCATCTGGTCACGTTCACCCAAAATTCCTCAGTCTGGCGCAATCTCAATTGTTCGTCTTTCACACCTTAGTTCGGGCACCCTGTCATTCCGCTCAAACGCTCTTCTTTTACGCCTCGAAAACAGTTCACCCGCTCGTCCATCTCAAACACTTTACATTTTTTCCGGATCACGCGCAAGAATATTCCTTCCCGTACATTGCCACAATATTATATTGATATAAAAATGTACTATTCATTCTCTCACCTACAGTTTTAAGGTAAAGCGATTACGAAGTGGTTCAACTTAGGTACGAATTAATCGTCACAGCATTAATTATGCGTTGTACGTGTTACGAAAGGAACAAATAACTTTTGTGGTCTCGAACGTTTGACCGGTAGTGTACGCGTGGACGAAATATCGAATAGATGTTTTTCAACATAAAATTAGGATACGTGCATCTAGATTGTACCAGTGTCTAAAATATACAGCACCTGTATCTCCAGAACAGAGAGCTTCTCTTATGGCAGAATGGAGAACAAAGGATCACGTGACAGTGTCGTGTCGAGTCTCGTAGTGATAGCTGCAGTCGTTTTGTTTCAGCGTCTTAATTTTACTAAAGTGCTTTTTGTTACTATTTATACTTCCATTTTACTATCTAGACATCTTATACATGTATCAGTTGTAACTATAACTGGCTCATATATCAATTATATCTATGTATATATACCGATTATCTATCCATTAATGTCTTTTGTATATATCTATTAACGCATTTTATATTATTTAATTAAAAATAACGACAATACACAACAGATGTGAAAAATTATTAGCATACTTTCCTTTAAACGAAAACCTTCCTCGACATAGTATATAAATTTATCTCGTCTTGTAATATCACGTGCATCTATCGATGTTGGTATACATCGTGCATCATTTCTAAAGTGATAAGTTTTGTTACAGGCGTGTTTCTTTGATCCACAGATTGGTAATATATCGGTAAAATGCAATTACGAGTAATAATGGGAGGCTGTGTTCGCGGGGTAATCAATTTAATGCACTAGGCGTTACACGGTGCATCTATGCAGCTAGAGCCGTGTGCACATATCGTTGATTTAATGTGAGCCAGTCGTGTTATACTATACAATCGGCCGAAAATAGAGAAACTGAGGCGAATATCGGAAAAGGTAATCCAATTTCCCCCGGGTTATCGATCGACAGGTGAAAATCGTCGCTTTTTACGCGGCAAACAACGCAATTCATGACATCGAGAATAATTTGCAAGCCGGGCAAGAACTCTCTTTCCAGCAGGTTCGTTTGTAGTTTATCGAGGAAACTTTTCTGTATGCGTGGGAACTGATTGCAGTTGCATCGTAAATAACAATGGTTAAAGTTGTCTCTCCCAGGCACCAACGACGCCCAAAACGTCTTCGGTAACTGTAACCGGGAAAGTTTTGTCTGCTCTTGTCGAACTCGTCGAGTTCAGTTTATTTCTGCGCATCCATCGATCTTTCGATTTGGTTATTTTTCCCACAACCACGATCAGAATTGCCGTTATTCTTAGGGAAGTTTATCGACCATTGAAACTAACTCTGCTTGTAAAAGTGTCCGATACATGGATTCTTATTCCGCTCTATTACGAATCAGAAACGAATCATTTCATATTTCGTATGATAATTTCATTTCTACCGTATCATTAAAATTAGAATAACTTTCTAGGGACCAATTTAAGCACAAAATATATTCACTGTTTAATATTAAAGTAAGTTCTCGGTTCACATGGTTAACTAGAAAGCGTTTCGCGAGTGGAATTGTACAAATAAGATATATCATAGGGAGAAAGGAAGATTACCCTCGAGTTTCGACAAATATAGGATCACGAGTAAAACGAATGTGAACAGCATCGATTAATGTTTGATTAATCACAGACCTTGCGAACACCGACCAAAACGTCTAACTCAATATAAATTGGAATTCCTTCCAGAATCGATATTTCTTTCTCCCTAGAATACACTCAGTGTACAATCTAAATATCAAAAGTTAATTAAAGTTCAACAGATCCATACGTACTCCGTTATGGAGAGAAAACTAAAGGCAAATAAATTTTATTTATTATTATATAAATATGACACGGTGGTGAAAACTTGAATATCTACAAACTGTTTCTCAATATTTTCGTTATTTTTCATGATTTTCGTGGGACAAGGTGAGATAATTACACGCGCTAAGAAAATTACTCGAAAAATTGTGTTAGAAAACAGAGAGAACAGATTCGATTAACAGAAAGAATACATTAATATAAAGTTGAAACACGAACGAGTGAAAAAGAAATCTTATCAAACCTGTAATTGATATTTAAATGAAACAAAAGCAGTCATAATTGAGCCCTTAAATAAGAAAGCGGGGACAGTTAATTTGAGAAAATAATATTCAACTACATTCTGTGGAAGGAGCAGGGATAAATTTACTCGGTTTCAATCTTAGCGATAATATTTGTAACGTATTGTCGCAGAAGTGATCGTAAAAATGAATAATAAATTACACGAATGAATAAAATGTTTTCTCAATCATTTCCGATATACAGAGATTTCGTGAACCACGCGAAAAAAAAAAGTATATCGAGTGTGATTTTATCGACGTTTCGTTGCGCGTGACATGTGACCACTTGTTGCTTTGATGAACCGACTTATTTACAATTTTGAATCAAATCTTCCGTGAAAATTGTAGGATGAATAAAATAAAATTTAGGATTTCAGAAAAGTTCGTTTCCGTAACAATACTTTTCGTACTGGTGGTACCTATACGAATTGAATAAACCATTTTCACATTAAGAACAAAATTAATCGTTCCGGGCAATATCAATTTACAAAATTTGCTATCATTTTTTATACTAAATTTTTAATTTGTTTCGTTTTAATGTTAAAAAGTACGTCATTTTGACTCTTCGAAAGAATTAACGATTATAATGTTTTGTAAACCGATAAGCCTACTAACAGGTTAGAAAAATAAATTTCATTCAATCTAATCAAAATAAATCCCAATATTTCTGCAAGTTCGAACAAAAAGGACGAATAGCTAAATATTTGGACGAAGTCGAACATTACGGTTAAGAGGGAAGAATAGAGATATATTTATAAAAACTTTCCTTCCCTTTTTTTTTCATTTTCATTGTCATCCACTTGGTGGAACTCGATTTCTTCGTTTGGTATATTTTCCGCGGTATCGCAGCCGCCTGCAAGTTTATACTTGCAAAACTTCATACTAGCGTGTGAGTTTGCTCGACGTTCTCTTGGACAGATGCATAATTATTATCGCGTGAACCTTCTGGCTGCGGCAAAATTATTCATCTCGCTCCGTAATGCTGTGGTTCCTGCATTGAAATTTTGCAGTTCTTATGCGAATAACTCAACGAAGTATACGAATTTAGTTTAGACTAGCCTTCTGCATCATTCGACCCCTTAAGTGAACTTAAAAGGACCGAAGAATAATTTGTTTCATTTAAATACGCAAAAATAAATCGACCTTTGTTTCTCTCTACATCTAATATACAACAAACTTATCAATTGTATTATTTAATCACCAACACTATATTTAATTACGTACACGGTGCTCGTTAACTGTTTACTATTTCTTAACTATCAATTATACGTAAATTTTATTTTGCGGACAATATACCGCAGAAGTTTCACTTAATTATCTATTTCTAAGAATCTGTCAAGTATTCTGTTAATTGATGTGAAATTTCGTATATGTAAATTTCTTAATCGTTTATTATGTTTGTTAAATTGTTTTCTATGTATTAAAGAAAACGTTAAAGACAAAATTAATTACACAAATATGTTGGGACTAAATTGTAGTAATTCTGGACACTGTTCACATAGATTTACTGGCACATCTAAAAATAAACTTCTCAGGCGTGCAATCCCCTGGCGACCTTTTCCATATGAAAGACCGAACACCGCATTTCATTAAACATCTCGTACGAAGGCTACCTTAACCTGGACCTGATTTGATCATTTTAACAGTTTATTGACCCGTTTAAAGACGCCGCTGTTCTGTACAAAAATAATGGAATGAAATATTTTCAGAAGTAGTGGATCTCTCTCGAAAACTTCACAAGATTTTTCAATAGATGAAATTACAAATCTCCGCTCGTTACTAAAATATCTGTACGTACTATGATTCAAAGAAAAAAGAAATTAACGTAAAAAATATCACTCGCTGATATAGTGCATATACACAGAGAAAGGTCATCCGGTACTGACCGATAGAAGTCACTGAATGTATTATCAATAAGGCTCATTGTTAAATTTCCAAAAATAATTTTTCCTCCTCTTACTAAGCATCATTTACATTTAAAAGTTGTATTTTGCCAATTCTAGCTCAAATTACAAGAAACAAACTGAAAGTGGTCGGTACTGGAGGATGTTTCCCTACATTGTAGATATTTATAGAATTAAATACACGATTAGACAAGGATTTATACAAATCAGAAATATGCAGTCTCCAACGTGGTTTCCGTATAAACTTTGCTAACATATTTTCGTCTATGGTTAAACAAAAGACAGAATTGTTTCGTTACGACGTTACAAACCTTCTTTGAAAATTTATAAATAACCCTTTATTCGTATAAAAGTGTATTTCAGGAACGTAGATAGGCGAAAAAATATATTGCTTCTGTAAACGACAACACAATTTTTTGCATACACGCTGTTGTGTGCTGGTGGTGTAATTGTGCAGTATGTAATATATTATGCACTATCTGGTATGCAACGTACATAACGTGGTATGTGATGCCACAATTTTTGGTTTCTATTACGTGGCATGTGGTCTCTAATAACACACACCACCATCTGACCCATACACTAGAAAAATACCACACATGCCGCGCCCAGTAAAAAAAAACAACAACACATACCAGACATACCATACTAACAAGAGACTTATTCGGTATGTATATCGTATCAATGTAAATCCAGGCAGTGAGATACCATAGTAAAGAGTAATAATATCAAAAACTATTCCTAAGAAAGAAACGATCCGCTTGTAAAAAATTATAGGTACGATTTTTTTCTCAGATCTTGCACGTTCTAGTAATAAGCCAAAAAGTTGTTAAATATTTCTTTCTGGGAGTTCATAATTTAATATTGATTATTTTGGCACATCATTGATATATCTAATAATTTCGTCACCTTTGCTAGCATCGTTGGACAAGCTACGTTCTGTCGTTAATTTGTTCAGTTGTTTCCGCTGTTTCTCGATACGATTAGGAGTGATTCTTACTGGAGCGTCAACGAGATCGTTTGTCTCAGCTCGTCGATTCGAGCTTACACGCGCTGAGAGTCGCCATCAATCACCGCGACCATCGAAATGACGCAGCTGCGAGATGGATCGCCGTTACTAGTATAATCGCGAAACGTTACGGGCTGTCTCAATTCCACTTATCTCCGATGATCACGTTCTCCGACCATCGATTCAGCTTTCTCTTCTACGCCCAATTATCAGCCGTTAATTAATACAATCAACTCGTGTTGAACTTGCCGTTTAAATTACATTAGCGAAGCACGAGTTCCATCAACCGTTTGTTTCATCAATTCTCGTGATTAGTAAAATTGAACATTGTGGTATTATTAGGTACCGCGGTACCCGATAGTTCATAGCGGAGAGGCAATGCAATGTTTTTTTCTTTTTTTTTCTTTGCGGTAAGTTTGTAAATGCGCAAAAAGATTTACCGCAGAAACGAAAGGTACAAGTTTAGTACAAGTGTGTATGTTTCTTGTCACGTCGAAAATAGATATTGTAGCACACACGTATGTATTCCAAAGCTTGTATGCAAGATTATACGATCTAAATTGTACAATCTTCTCGATTGACGTTAATTTCTAAATGACGGTTGAAAAATCTTCTTTTTGAATTAAATACCAAGAATAATCCCTTTCGGAGGGAATCTAATTTTTGTGGGAGCAGAAACTTCTAAAATTGTTGAAAGATGTGTATACATACATGGAAACGTAATACAGTATTATCTTGCTGACCCATTTACCATTAATACATAATATTGTTACGTGTATGTAGGATATTTTGTTCACGAAGCAATATCACGATCCATACTCGTATCGAAACAGTTGAAAACTTTTATCCGACTTCTCTGTATGCTTCTTATGTTCCATCTATTTATGAAGTACGTGACGATCGGGTTTGTTTTTACCACCTCGACTGGACTCCCGTTTTCACGTAATAGCAACGCTAAACACGGACGAAAGCTGCAAGTTCCTTTATTAACTATGGCTGGAAATTGTTCGCATCTCAGCCAGGTAACATCCTATATTGAAGACGTGACCGGTAACAGACTATAATTATCCTTATCGTAAGTAATATTCCCGAAGCGTGAGAACTACTTAAGCTGTTCTCCGAGGAATTTGTAACCCGAAAGTGTAGAATCATGTAGGGAATTTATCGTGGAAAATATAGTTCACGTGTCGCAACTTCGCAAGAAACGCAACTCGATTCAAACATGTCCAATTATCGAATTACGCAGCGATTCTATAGGAAATATGTCGATGTTCAATAAACATCACCTGCTGACGAACCCTCTTAACGAAGAGAAAGTTTAAGCGAGTCACGGGAACAAAATGAAATTATTAACCTTTTACTACACTTGAAAATCGTTATTTATCAAAGCGATACAGAAAAATAAATATCAGAACAGATTTCTTTTGGAATTTATTTAATGCTATTTAATGATAAATTAATGGTAAATATTGTTCATTATTGTAACTAATCCACCATCATTTATCTATGTAGTAAGAGCAAGCCTGGTTTAGATTTATTTGCTTTAAACGTTTCGGTCGTAATATTTTTCGGTTCTCTTTAGAAATATTAATTCTATCTAATATAAGTAATGTAATAGCCCAAAAATAAGTCAATATTATAAAATAATAAAATATGGAAATAATACAATAATACAATAATAAAATAATATATCATATTACAGTATATTAAGTTTAGCTATTATAGTTATGCTACCATCCTCAATATACGTATAAGATTTGTTCTTTATTTCTCTCGAAAATAGAATGTTGCGCGATATATAAAAATGTTTAGAAATATCGATATTACTTGTGCTAATATATTATGTAAAATCGTTTAATGGAGATACAGTTTTATTTCATCGATAAATAAAATATTAAAAAGTCTACAAACTTGGCCCTTAGAAAATGTAATCAGTTTAATAATTCGCTTTCGGTCTTCTGAAAGCTCGAGCATCCCGACCATTCAATCTAAAGTCTAATTTGATTTATAAAGTGAACGGCAAATTTTAATTAAAAACTTTTGCAATGGCTCATTATTGCGAGTTATCAAAATGGCAAGTAACATAAGTGTCATTTCAGAAGGATCATACAATACATTGTATCGGTACACTGAAATTTTTGTTCAGATCTTTCTGCTAAAATAGTATGTAATCAAAGTATAGACCAATTTTTTAATACATCTCAGCGGATAATGTAAAAAGAACGTGAGTAAAGATTTAGATATTTATACGCAATCTTAGATAACTGCATCCAAAAAATTTATACATTTATACTCGCAACTTAAAAAAAGCAGGATACAATCCTTATTTGAGAAATAATTACAACGCGATAGGAGAGTTGTTTGAGATCCGATTAATTATTCGCGTTGTAAAAATGTAAAAGGTTCGACTAACCTCTGAAAAGATTGCTGTTTCACTTATAATAAAAACGCTGCAATCAGCTCCGATGAAAGGATTTATTTCGAAAATAAGAATACGCAGATCGAATATGAATTTCATCGGATGGAATTTCGAATGTAAATTCAGTTGATACAATATTGTTCGAATGGAGGTGCCAAAGAATTATAAGGAAAAAATGTTTGAAAGCATATTGTGCTTTGTGAGTTTGACGTATAGATATTTTATGTTTCGTACTCGGGTTTACACTGCGTGCCATGAAAATGCAGCGGGAAATAATTTTGTCGAAATGAAGTTGAATACCTTTGATACACGAACACGTATGCAAGCTGCTCTAATTGTAGGTATTAATAAAAGTGAACACAAATATAGTTTTCTTTCGAAACCGTAATTTTACTAAGAATCGATTTCAAGAAAAACACGCCGAATAACGTTTCCGCGTTTTACGTAGCGAGATTGCATTTAATATTGTAAAAAATTCGGTAGGGTTTGCACGATGAAAGAGACTAGTTCGTTCTAATCGATGAAACACCTTCGGTCACAGGTAATTGGACATTGCCTTCTGTACATCGTTGTTGTTTAAGTGTCTGCAAATGAGAGCGCAAAAACGAGGAAAGTAATATAACAAATATAACGTAGTTTTGTGTTCCCGATAGAAAACAAAAACCGTGGGCAGTTGAAGTCAATCGATGAAAACGTCGCAGTTCGATGTATGTGCAGGGAACGTGGATTTGCCCGAAATGTTTAAAAATTAATCTATTGCTTTAGAAAAATTTGAATATACACGATCCTTAAAAAAAAAATGGTCATCGACGGTAATAAAATGTAAAATTTCAACCGAATTAAGAATGAGAAAGAATTAAATAACGATCTGATACGTCTGCACATCGAGTGTTCGTATTATTAATATCATAATCACTAATTATTCTGATTATACTACTCAAGGCAATTAATGAATGGATACTTTCTTACTTCCTTTCGTTTCTTTCATCGATAAGTAAATAAAACAAAAGTAAATACATAGAATTGATTAACAATACACAAGGTAACCTATAGGTGTACAATGGTTATTTAGTGTTGCTAGAAATTTATTGAATCGGAAATATTGACAATGATTGACGTTGCGAGCACTGCTGACGCGGTGTAATTAGAGCGTGGGTATCTCCAAACACGAGGCAGTGAAGCGTTTAAAAAATTATTTTACAAAATAATAACTGATGGGACATGACAAATGTCCCTTTAATAAGAGTTAAATTGCAGCTTTAAGAGTTCTAAGGTAGAAGGAAGGGTAACAGGTCAGGACAAGGATTGATAATGTAATGTCTGATAGTGATACAAAGTTCGTAGGTATGATAAAGCGATTGCATATACAAGTCTATCACGTGATGAAATCGTGAAGGAGAGCCATCGAAACAGAGCGAGATGAAGCGATAACGAGCGTCGACTGGAACCCATTGGTGTAGACATAGACCCAGAATATTAACTATCTGCAGAATAAAAAAACTCCCATACCTTTCGTAATACAATCCTGATAAATTCTACGTAATAACAATTATTGTCGAGAAAAAGTATTACAATTGAGTAAAATTTTCTTCTTTACTCAATCTATACATTTGATCAGGGAATCTTTAAATCGATGCTTTCATATTTTAGCTGTCAGAGCTACCCAAATTTGGATCACTTTTTAACATCTTCCTTTAGAGTGTGCTGCATGTTCGTTCTGAATATTCTGAATAATTTTATAAATGTATACGAGGAATTTTTGTATGCAATAAGATCCTTGTATCTGTGGTATATTTCCCCAGGTTACGAAGATCCTCCCTGAATGAAATGTAACCACTTATCACCCAAATGTGGGATTCCTGCTAGAGATTGAATAGGCCTAGTCCTCTTGTTCCTTCGTCGTTCAGTTAATAGGGCCCTGACGTTTCACTTGGAAAGAATTTATTCTAGACTTTTGATATATTTTTTCACGTACGATCGTTACTTTCTGACTCGTATCATTCATCGTCAAGATGAATTAGATTTACTTCGTTCAGAGCTAATATTCTCCATTGGATCAGTCACGTTTCGTTTAATTTTTCGTTAATTTTCGTTAATACGTTCGATGAGTGGGACTCTGAACTTGTGAAAATTCATTGGTGGTATACGCTTCGAAACATCGGTTGAAAAAAGTCTCTGCCAGAATCAATGCAGAAACTTCCAGAGATACTAATAAGAACGTGTTTAGGTAACTGGAAGAGAGCGCAGGAAAAAGTTACATCCCGCTGGAGTATATTCCCGAGAGCATCGCTCGTTTGTGGTTTAAAATTTTTACCGACATGTCAGAATACTTTGAAAATGATTTCCAGTGCTGCCGGGTGAAATTACTCCCGTAGGAAATAATTCCGGTTTTAAAGGGCGCTTGTATCTCCTTCTTACATCAAAACGGGAATAGAAAACAGGATCGCGGCACATATCTCGGGAAGCTGTGCTTTTTCCCGGCTGCCTTTGGGGCAGCGATTCAAATTACGGACTCGCGTTTCCGAAATACTGCTCCTGTCGACTCCACCGAGTTATTTAACTCTGCATTCAACCATTGTGCTTGCTTGTGTAAAACTCAATATCACCGGTGCCAGAGCCACGATCGGATACGAGTCTGTTGGGGGACGTTAACTTTGTCATACTAACTCGGAACTGTTTATCTTTCGACAACAATGTGGGAATACTACGCCACGTTTAAGGAGACGAAAGCAGTTTCACGGAGCCAACTACCACGTTGTCAAGAAATCGATTCCAGTCCTTGACAGAGTGTATTGATCTCTGCAACACGGTATTCTTTTCGGAGTAACGTTTATCATTGATTCGGAAATCAAATTTCAAGATTATGCAATTTTCGCTACCTCGATCTCTGTTAAGCTGGAATAATCTTCCATCGACGATTCACGACGAACGTTTTAATTTGAATTTTTAACAGCGTCTATAGCATAATTACTGGACAGTTTTCTTCTACGCATTTATAACGTAATATTTAATCTTCTCTATCCTTCCTCTACTTTCCTTCTTAATACTGTTTTCTCTTTTCTATACAAATTTTGATTCAGCTTAGTTTACGTTTAAAATTAATATTCAACGCAGTGAAAAACTTTTGAAAACACAATGGAAACTTCGAGAATAGAGTCAGTAGCTACATGGAAGAATTAGTTCTGTTATCAATGTTATCGGTGCACTTATGAGAAAAGAACTACATCCATTTAGTTCATAAATAACAATTATATTGAATTGAATTATTCAATTTTTTCGTTATTTTTTCTTCGTATTTAATTCTCATCTGGTCATCTGGTTTATCGTTTATTTATCTGATCGTCATTACACAGCACGATTGTGCAAACTCACAAATCGTTTTCTATCATGGCTGACCTTCAGGGATCCTCAAGAAGCAAGTTTTATGTCTGAATTTCAATTTTCGAGTCGAATATCGATACAAACTTAAAGTTACAATCTGCTAAAATGTGAATGTGTAATTTCTTGTGAAAAGATACTTTTGCAGAAAATGTTGTTGTTGCATGGTATTTATCTTTTAAAACCGTTCGCATTATGTAAAGCATTCTTCTGCATTGAATTTCGTAAAAATAAAAGAGACGAGGTACGGTGTCCTGTTTCTAAGTATAACGATCACCACCTGATCGTCAATGTATAAACAAACACTTGACAACACGATTAAGCGCGCGAGAGTCAGTGTACTGTTGGGATAATATTGATTATGGAATATTTGCTTTACAAAAAATACAGCATAGAAAATAATCTTTGAACTACAAGCAAGGCTCACACTTTATCCCATATTCACTATTCAGAATGATGCACCGTTGCATATCGTACGATTGAATTTTTCATCGAAATAAGAGCTTTTAGTTTGACTTAAAGTTTCGAACAAGTTTGTCGAAAAGTTCGCAACTTACTTTTCAATTTCCCAGAAAGTATTAAGCAGATACATGTGTAAACACGTTATTCTTTCCATGCCAGAAATTAAGAAAATCAACCGTAATTCCTGTTAATTTTACCAGATCCTGTTTTTCATATTTTTTACCCGTCGCAAACATAATGTTATTTGGAACATTAACACTGAACGACTAAATCATCCACCATTAACCTGGTTTCCGTAACATGGACCTGTTTATACATTTCTCTGACGTGAGCAATGGCGAGATGTTACCCGCTACCCAGATAACTATCAGCGAAAAAAGAGCGATTCGCCAGTTTTCTTGATGTTATGATGTTATTATTTAGGAGCGTGCGCGAACAGCGATAGTGATTTCATATATTAAACGTCAAGCGATACTTAATTCTTTTATTAACTTTTAGTAAGCGATACGAGCATATTTCTCTTTTGAAAATTAGACAACTTGTTTGCAGTCGTTAATCATCAATATTTCGCTCCATTTTCTATCACGATGACTAGTCTTTCGTCGGTTTACTAATTTTTCGACCTCTGTTTTCATTTAATGCCTTCGTATAGTCATTGACTACATCGATATCGTTCAACTATTTAATGTAATTTTACTATACTGGAAAAATGATAAAGAGTTAAATTCGAGTACTGGTTGAAGTGGAACAGAATTATGAATAAAAAATATAATTTTTTAGTAGAATCAAATAATCCTGTATAGCTTTGAAAAAGAATATTTACTCAAAATGTTTTCGAACTTGTTTTACATCGTTTTTAATACCAAATAATTTCTATAACATTCGAAAAGATAATAACATAAGACAACATAATGATTAAGAAAAGAGGTGGATTTATGGAGAAAGTAATAATAACAAAAGTAGAAATTGACAAAACAAAATCGTATATTCAAGAGATAGGAGAAAAATATATACAAAAAGGCAATTGCACTATCTTCATTTTTCTGCTCCTTTAAAATGTCATTCGATAAATTAATTCTTTTATGAATTTCTAGTTTCGTTCTCTAATTAATGCACCGTTAAATCTTCGAAGAAAACAAGCACGATGGAAAGGTCGGTGATAGAATCTCTTAATTATTGAGTAATCTTATGGTACACCGGTATAAAACAAGTTTTATGTTGATACCCTGAATTTCGCAGTTAATTAAGCACTCCTGAAGTTATTCGTTTATACAAGAATTATGAGCATGCTGAAGCTATCGTTTACACATGCAAGTCACGCCGAGAGTTACGAGGATCTTTACACTCAAGTAGGTGTATTTTGACAACATCACTTCTTTATTACTTGTTGTAAACCTACCTTTGATTTTCGCTGTGTTTAAAGAAATATTTATTTAGATAATGTTACCCCTCGTAACATAAATTCGTTTCAAAGCTTAAACAACAATTTATTCGGATCAATATAGCACGAAAATAACGGAAACCATACATTAATTATTTCTTACTTTTATCGTACAATCCGTACAAGATGTTTACAAATTCATGATAAAGCCTTTGTCTTCGTGTAGTATTCATAAAGCTAAACAAAAAGGTGTTAATAAACGAGGAACTTCTTTAATTTTCAATATTTGATCTTATTTTAGTCACCTAATTTCCTACTTTTTAATTTCCCGATGTAACAAACATTGTAAAACTTTATTTAATTTGAAATCGTAATAAAAGAGTGCTTTTATACGTGAAATCAGTTTGACGGAATAAATTAAACACTTCTTAAAACGAACGAATGGAATGTTATTTTGTAACTTGAAAATACCTATATTTCGGACCAACGTTTATTAACTCTTTGACATTAGTTGAAACATATTTTACTGTAAATATTGAGGACAATTTGAACGTATTTCTGAAAATTACGGTCTGTGACGTATTCGGTAGAGTATGAAGCGGAAATATAAACTTATGGGGAAAAAGAAAAGCGGAACGAATAATAACAATTTATCTGTATTTAAACCTGAATGCACCCCATATGTTTCACATCTTAATAAAATATTTCCATGAAAGTTTAAATATTTTTTTTTTAAACTTGGGCAGTTTAAATATGTTTCTGCCTTGTTTATGGGCATATAAAAGGTAGCATTCTATAGAAGAATGTTACTTCACATTTTTATTGTATTTTTGGATAAAGAATCTTTTAATCTTCGGTTGTGCCATGAATTATGGCACACCATGTGTTACTGTACATAGTAATTTAGTGACTTAAGTTAAAGATTCACGTTATGAAATTAGTTATTAATACAGAAATTTAAAAAAAAGTGATACTTTATCACTTCACACGATTGGATGATTGAAGCTATTTATCTTGTAATTAATTTTCAATTTGCTTGATAGCTCAAAGAAGATGAAATAATTTGATGCAACATTAAGCACACAACTACCGCGCCCTAGTTAACTCGAGCAGCATAGTCATCGGATAAACAAGTGCAACTATCCTTAGTGACTAAAATAATAAAGAATACTAAAACAAAGAATGCAAAACAACACCGACAAAATCTAAAGCACACATTTACAAATGTATTTTTGTGACTTTCTTTAAACAATCAAAAAGTTAAATAATAAAAGTTGCGCTTTTTGGATCTACTAGTGAAACAAACTCAAGAGGGAGGTAGTTAAGAATATTTGAAAATATAAATAATTATACAAATTATTCTGTTTTTCTTTAAAATAAATTAAATTCTTATTAAGTCTTTCTTATTGCACATTGTAATCCATCAAGTACTTGGCAATTTAACTTTCGACGTTTTGTTCTTATTACAACGATTAACAACTCCTATCTATTATGAACTTTTCCTTGATAAACTTGAAGCAGCTCCACCAAATAGTTTGATCTCGGAATGTTGTCTCTAATTGCATTACTGTCGGTTCGAATTAAACTTAGGTAGTTTGTAGAGATTATTAAGACAGTTAATTTCCGAATAAATGAATAAAATGATGAGTAATAGTATTCGGTGAACGTGAAAGAAAATAATTTCATAAATACGAAATTGCCGATGTTAAGGAATAAAATTTAATATCAAACAACATAGAGAGTACTTCTATCTTCTTTAAACTGATATTAATTTGACCGACAAACAAAATATTTGTTCTCTTATTAAATTACAAATTTCTACAACCAAGAGCTAACTAATAAATGCAATATTGAAACTAAACTTATCGTTGATACAACATTTATGTCACTTTCATGAAAATTATGTACTTATCGTCGATTTCGATGCCAAGAAGATATACAATTTCTGTAAAATCTCAAATTAAACTGTACTTTTACACAACCCACATCGACTAACCGTTACAGGTTGTTTATAGTTTCTGAAAATTGTCAGATTTTCGGTTTCCAATCCTTGCACCGAACACAGGATGCAATTACAAAGCTTCGAAAATCCATCTGTGGGTCCACAAGTGCAGATAACTGTTTCCCTTTCTCAGTTATTTACTTCATACCAATTTAATTTTCTCCGTTTCCGGACGTAAAGGCCTTATATATAACCTCTTCTTTTTATAATATGTATCCCAAGGAAAATAAACAGGATGCTCATAAATTCAGTACATCGTATTTGCAAATTGTCAATAGTATTAAGACAGATGTTACTATTATTTTCTAAAAAGTAATTGTTCTTTAAATTTATGACATAAAACTTTCCTCTCTCTGGACAAGGAATTGTTTACAAATATTTTGTAAATATTCCTTTATCGCAGCTTCTAGAATTATCAATTTTGTGCATGTGTGTGTCCGCGCGCGCTTCCCGTTTCACGTATAACGCTTATGGGTATAGAAGTTTTCGCTTATCACTATATTGATCCGGAAATCACGAGTAAGGTTATCAGCTCCAATAACCAGGCAGTCCGACCTAGAGTAAGTAGTTCTTTCGTCGTATTTGACTCATCGAGATCGAGTACGAAGGACCTTTACTCTATTTTTTTTTATTATTAGAAAGTTTGCTTTTGGGTCATTTCTACTGCTAATGCTCTTGGATAACAATCTTTTCGCAATAACAGATAAAAGTTCAAACATGTCTTGAAAACTCAACGCTTATCGTGTTATCCATCGCCATTTTATTGTATCTCATTTTTCGAAAGATTTTAATATCCGTTATGAAGACAATTTCATATTACAATACATATTGAATTATTCATTTGTGATCAACAAAATAAGTGCTCTATAAAATTTCAAATATTAAGGCAAATATTATTGAAATATATTTTACTATATGCAAAATGGTACATTTTCTTCAAAGATCGAATCTACGGATGAGTGAAGTAGGTTTCCGAGTTAAATAAATGTCGTATACAAGATTGAACTGGAACTTCTTACAAAACTGCGAAAAGTAGACATAAAAAAATGATAATAATGTGTATTTTTCAGAGAAAAACGGTGAAATGTATATTGTTCTAAAAATTGATAAGACATTCTGTACGTTCTAGTGCTTCGCGCGCTTAAATACGCGGTACTCGAGCGCAAATTGCGAACGCGTTGAATTTTCACCACGAAAGAGAATGATCGAAGACCATGGTATAATGGAAGCTAATAGTTTTCATACACGAAGACAACTTTTGCAGAATTGCCGTGCAATCTGAAAGTTAGAATGGCGAACGACAATTACACTCGCGTGCGTGCATACACGTGAATATATGCACGTATGCGCACAGATATGCGCACGCTATAACATCGAAGCGTTATTACAATCGGTTGGTTTGACGTATGGTTTCATACGAGAGATATCTTAGCCGGAGATCTGGACCAAGGCAGTGTTCCAACGGCAGTAATTAGAAGGCAGGTAGTGTATTCGTGTGTGCATACAGACGTAGAGCTTTGTTCAGGCTGTACCTGGCCAGAAAGTGCAGCCAGATGATACCCTACATTTGCCTAACTTCCTGAAACTCAAGGTGGTGTAGGATGAAAATTGGAAGTACTGGGGCAAACCTCGAAATCGCGGCGCATAAAACATTCGCCGCACGAAACTCGTCCAAACAACAAACGGAACTGAATGAACGAATTTTAATATCGTCTAATTTTACATCGAGAATCAGCAGTTCTGCAAGAGCGTAAAACATTCGCTGCGTAATCGCAGTCCCGGTACAGTGGCGAGTTTCTAACGAGTTTCTAAATAGGATCACAGCTTGACTTTGAGCCACCGTAACGATTTACGCGATATTAAACGTTGCTGCAGAATCCCTAGTGGCATTCTGCGATACGTGAAAAAATTAATAGCGCGAATGTTCAGAATACTCCTAATGTCAGTCATTGCGAATTCGTGGATGGTACGCATGGAATTCATGTGCGTATACAGAGTGGCCACAAATCCGTGGCCGCAACAGTTCGCGTACAGGTACAGTACTTACTAAAATATCTAGATGAGAATGTTTTGGCAAACATTGATCGAAAAACGAATCGTTTACGAGGTGTAACGTAACGTCCATTTTTAGCAATTTGAACGACTGGAACTGTGAAAGAATTAAATTGCAAAGAGAGTAGAAGGTAAGATAGCGTTCGAAAGCTTGGAGTACTAGTTAAGAACTGGTTAAGAAGAATTTACGATGAGAAGGTTGTTCTTTTCGTTTCCACGCAATGATTAATTTATGCGTTAAAATTATATTACACATATTTTATTATCCTTTACATGCCTTTTAATTCACCTTGATCCATACCTAATCTATTTTTACCATTATTGCATTTTCTTTCTATATTCCGATATTATTGTTCTTACTCCTATCATTTCTCTCAAATCTTTGCGATTATAATTTTAATTCAATATTTATGCAATTACAGTATCGATCGTGCATCGTGACGATTCTAATGGTGTTCACGTGCTCGGTAGTTTATCCAAAGGATATTGTGTTTTGAATGTCCATTATAGCGGTAATTATTACCATTATATTGCTAGAATTTTAGTTATTCGAAAACTTTTATCAAAGCACGTGATGATCTAATCGTAAGTCAAACTCTCGAGGAAATCCAAAAATTATGCCGAGAACGTTGAATTCGTTTCTCTTTTTAATCGTATAACTATTATACATTTGCTTCGAAATGTCCAACCAATAACTCCTTTCCATGACAATTTATCGACGAATAAATAACAGAGCAAGAAACGATTGGTTTAGTATTTTTGAAAGTTAATATTCATAGATTGTATAATTATGTCTTTTGGAAAAAGTGACTCTAAAACGTATGAATCTAAATGTCGATAAAGAATAGCTCGTTCGAGTCGTCTTTCTTTTATTTGGTTCGACAAGTACTAGGTGAATGCAAAGTTTGTGGCGGAAATGATTGAACACCCTGTACATATATTATACGCATGTAACGTATGTCTGACACCATTCTGACGTAAGTTTAACTTGATGGCATTGATTCAATACGATCTATATGTTTGCGTCCGTCGTGCGCAGTTCCAGGTATATCCAGCCAGAGGATCTGGACCAATGCACTGTCCTACCGTTAGTAATTAGTAGACAGGTACTACATTCCTGTGTATACGCACACAGAATCACCGTTCAGGAGTCATTATACATACATATCGAACGGTTTGCGGTGAATTTCGCTCACGTGAAAAGCAACAAATGAACGTCCATGCGTCGTGGCCAATCGGTCCATTTTAGGGAAATACGATAACGTTCATTCCGATAGGATCTAATTAAATTTGTTCACGGATCCATTTAATTACTCCGGCTCAAAGAGTCCTACTACCCCCAGGCAGGAGGAATTTTTCAACCTTCTATGACTCTCTTTTAGCGACTAGCGTTTTTTTTTTTTTTTTTTTCATTCGAACACGTCCGTTATAATGGAAAAAGTATTTCGTGGATACGAGTCGTACGTGTTAATTTTTGATCAAGTAGTTCCACGTGCGAGACACGAATAAAAGTAGGAAGAGCGACAATGTTGAAGTTTGAGCGAAAGAATAACTCGTTGATACATTTATACGCATTTCATTTAATTAACGATGCAAGCACGTTTCATCTTAAAGGATATTCGAGTAGGTTGCTTTTTAAGAAACAAACTTTCCGCTTTGTACGGTTCTTGAAAAGGCAATTGGCAGCCTTGAACTTGGAAAAATGTTCGGATATGTACGATGCTAATGAATGTTGTAGACGTAATCGATTTTACAATTCAAGGTGAGATTCCTCGGTGATCTCGAACAATATAAAAATTAATTAATACTTTTTTAGTTGACTCGGCGTTACAAAAAAAAAAAAGAAATCGACTGCTTATTGGAAGATCTAACTTAACAGTGGAAGATTGACTATCATTATATCGGATTGTATATTTATTAAATTTTTGTTCAAATTTATTATTTTATTTTTTAGTATCGCGTTAACCACTTTGTGGGTTATTAGTGACTCGGGTAAGTTATTGTTCATTCTACAATTTAGTCGGTTTTAAATATCGTAATAGGTTCTCAGTTGTGTCGTTATCTACTAATTGTAAGTTATCTTTGAGGGAAGGTTTTATATTGTACTCTAGATAATTTGTGATATACTTTCTGCAATCCAAGATAATGTAATCCATTGTCAGGGGCACTTTGCACAATTTGTAGGTTGGGGGTTCTTCTTTATAAAGGAAGTACTGGTGGGTGAGTTTTATATATTCTATTATAACTCTTGAGATTGCGATTTGGTCGTGTCTTGGTAAGTTGCAGGCGATGCTCTTCTCGTGGAAGTCGTTCTTATTTATTATTAGCCGTGGTGTGTATAAGGATTTCCAGGTTTTGTTCCAGTTATCATTTATTTTCTTTTTCAGTAAATAGAGTGTGGTTTTTGCTGTTAGGTTGCTGTTGCGGTGGTCGAGGTTAGTTGAATCTGCAACTTCTTTAGCCAATTTATCCGCTCCTTTGTTCTCTGCAATAGTGGGAGGAGACTCGGATTGCTACGATAGTGTTATTTCTTTTAATTTATATGATGTAAAATTCTTGACATTCTTGGATGATTGAGTCGTTCCTCCACGAATTCTGAATTGATAAAATGGTATTTATAGAGCCGTAAAAAATAGTGAAGTTTTCATTTTGTTCTATGGATTTAAGCTGGATAGCGTGTTTGACTGCATTGAGTTCGCAATAAGGGATGGATGTTTTTGGACGGAGTTTAACTGAATTATTTATTTTATTGTCTGTGAATGCATATCCAAAGTTGTTTGAGTTTTGGAATCTATCTGTGTATATATGTACGTGGTTTGAGAATGTTTGTTTTAGCTTGTGAAACAATGAATTTAGCATTCATACGCTACTTCTTCTTTTACTGTAATGTTGTGTTGGATTTCTATTTATGGATGGTTGTTTTCCATTAAAAGTTATTATTTCTGCTTTGGTACTAGAAAATTTGAATCGTGGTATATGTGCCCATTTTTGTACTTGATCCAGAATTTCTTAGAGCAAGGTCTGAGTGGAATGGGAATTTTTACTTTTGCATACGAGGGTTAATTCTTCAGCGAACAGTAGCCCCGTGATTAGGTTTGTTGCGCAGTTCAGTACGTCGTTTGTTGCAATTAGGAATAAAGATACGCTTAAGACGGAGCTTTGCGGCGCACCATATTCTAAGACTCTTGGGTAAGAAAGAGTACTGTTTGCTCTAACTTCAGTAATTCTGGCGGATAGAAAGTTGCCGAGACGTAATCCATCAATATCTGTCTTTCGTTGCTTTTTTAAATTTTGCGGGCTACAGCCCTGTATTTTTTCAAATTGACAAGGTTTTATGCTTTTCGTATCTACCGAACACTTGTTTAGAGATTTTTATAGCTTGCGAGAATCGCTCATTCCACTGTATAGATACGAGAAAAAATAGGTAGATGAATTTAATAATACGAGGTTAGTTAATTATTTTCTCTATGGTGGCTCCTCGTCTATCAGTTTTGTACGATCTCCAGAGGGAATTGTGGCTGTCAAAGCCTCCGAGGATGATATACGGTTTTGGTAGTTGGTTGATTAGCTGGGTTAATTCTGATTCGTTTAGCCGTTGGCTGTTCGCATATACATTGTGGAATAATTTGTCAATTAAAGTAATGAACATTTAGACAATAGCTGGATAATAGTAAATAACGTGACTATGATACAGCTCTATAGAACGCTTCACGACTCTCGCCTCTACATTGCTTTTCCTCTCGAAAAAGGAAAGACCCTTATCCGCTTTCACTCGCTTCCACCGCACATTCTCCTGCACCCTCGCTCGTTGCTCGCCAAACTTCGCCAATGCATCATCGTCAACCATCTTTTCGTTGGGCTTGGTTCCGACCTTTCTCGACTCCTGCTAGAAAGCAGGAGAAGAGAATTCTACGACCCTTTTCCGAGCACAATCCTTAAAACCATGTTCTCTTAAAAAAGATACATTTTCCTAAATCTACGCTAGCCTAAAATTACGATACCACGATACATAGAATTGTACTGCACGTAATTTTAAGGAAGATAACTTCGAAGTTGGACGAGATTGTTATTTCTTCGCTATGGATGGTGTTTTTTTTTGCAGCATTCCGATATTTGAAGTTCATTACCTGCAGAGAGATTGTTCGAGACTGGAAGTTATCAATTAATAGTTGCAGAAGTTCGACTCGACTATAGAAGCTATTACGGTTCCATTGAATTATTTGGAGTGATGGTTTGCGTGTATGCATTTTATTTAATCCTTACACGCGGTTATAGCTTAGGAGTAATGGTGTCAGTGTTGATTTTGTAGAAGAATAGAGTGTAGGGATACATTTATCGAAGGATTCGTTTCTAGTTTTTTTTTCATGAGGCGGTGCAGTCGATTTTTTATACTCTGGTCTTATAGGGAGAGGTGGATTAACTTCAGCATGTGGATTATAGCATTCCTGTCAGAATTGTACCTTTTTGTGATGTCGATTGGATTTTCGTTGTCGATGGTGTTTTCCAGGAAGCTTTTGAGTTGAGTGTAGTCTAGTGTAGTAGAGGACAAATTTATTTCAGTTATTTCACCGGTTGAAGTAAATTGTTCATTCGTTTAATAATTTTAGTTAACGATTAGTTGCGTTTGGGTTTACATGATTTTTGATAAATAAATTAGAGATGTCTTAGTTTGAGGTTCTCTTTAGATTAGATCCACGATGATTCGAGACTGAAAACGACGCAAAGAAGAAAAATTCGAATTGCAATTCATAAACATATATGACATAAAGGGGAACAATAACTTTGTAACTTCAAAGTATTGGAGAAACAAGTATTGAGTTCGGTACGTTTTAAATTACACCGAACGAAATAAATTGTTCGTGCAAGGAAAGTGGACAACAAGATGCAGGAATATTGAATATTTTAACTTTCGAAAACATTTGTACACGGGACAAAGAGTAAGTCGGGTCAAGAGATGAAAGAGAAAAATTGTTTTATTGCAAGCATAAAATTTTATCTCCCTTGTATTAAACTTATAAAGTACATTTAAAGATACATAGTACATTGGTTCAGAAAATAATGCAACAGTTTTAATATCGTGGCAATTTTAACAGATAATATTCCGTCTGAAATTTTATTAGAGTGCATGGAAATCTTTTAAAGACTCCTTTATCAAGCAAAGGATTAAAGGGGACCAAGCTTCCCACGTAAACTGAACACACCAGTCGCATCATGCTACCTTAAATGTTGCAACTTGAAACATGCTGCATTCCATAATTACCTTCGTTTATTTCTGTAAAATATTTCCATCTTTCTAAGAAACACCCTACTCTCTTACACTTCCTTCTCTCTTCAATAGTCTCTGAGAATATTTTGTTTCCAAATTTACCTCAGTTTTCCACATTAAACCTGACTTTTAATTACTTTTTAAGGTCTAAACTAGTCTTGCTTCAAAGCTAATCGAATTTAGAGCAGCTATTGAAGTAAAGTAGGCGTTATCGCGTCTCACCGCGAAATATACCATAGAACAATTTATCCACTATAATTACACAAGATTAAGCGAATATGTGACGTATAAAATTTGGTAATCTACGCAAATAATAAATATAATTTTTAGACTATGTTTATAAAATACTGAGAAATAATTCAAATGTAATATACCAGAAGAGAGAAAAACTATTGTTGACAATATCTCCTATTTAAAATAATTGGCTGTTTCTTGATTTTTGTGAATTTTGTTCAAATACTTCGTTTAGAAAATTTCTTCCTCTCTCTTCGAATTAGAAAAGTGGTTGCGTTAATTTTATCTTTAGAATGGTTTAACAAATTGTGAAAACCTTCGTGTTATTTAACTAAACATGTTAAGTAACTTGCAATGTACCACAATAAAATACATCATGAAGTACACACAAATGTTAAGTCGCACCAACTGTTTATGGTTATTATCGACTTGCTGTATTTGTAGAGATTGTTTAATAGATTTATACCTTTGATGAATACAACGACTTTTTTACTGCTTTTCGATGAAAAACTATAAACATTTTACCATTTCGACCAAGGAAATGAATCTACACATTTTATCTATGTGATTTTATTTACAAATTAACGTTAAATTAATTCTTGCTGATCTATAAACGGTAGATTCGAAGCTATAAGTAAAAAATTCAATTTACCGTTGTATAAGTTTCATTATTTTTTACTTCGTTCAAAGGTTCATAATAGTTTACCAACGGAGGCACTTCAAACAAATACTGCGAGTGAGTAATTCCAACAAATTTCGATTGAACCTGCAACAAAAAATTCAGCTACTGCAAATTGAATATACTTACTATACATATTTTTAATAAACATCCACATTTTGGGGTGGGAGGGGGGAATACAAAATAAGAAATCAGCGAAGGGACAACACGAAAATTACATTTCGCTTTGTAAAATGTTAATTAACGAAACGTCATTTTGAGGGAGGAACGTTTTATGGTGAATCGTTAAATATACCCGTGAGTTTATTCCCACTAAATTATTTAACGAGTTTCAACAGGATGAATTTGACTCGTTGTCATTTCGGCGATTTATTTATCTGTTCGGAAAATACCGTCAATTCTATAATGATTCTTTGCAATTTAAATATCGAAATAGTTGCAATTTAAAATCTCGACCTCGTAAAGATTACTAACATCTATCCAATCAAAGAGTGAACGTTAAAAGCGATTCAGTTTATAATAAAACAAGGTAGACTACTACATTTTAATATCTCTCTTAAGAGGTCGATACTTTAAAAACAATATAATAATGATAGAAAGACACATTGATCGTTAGAAAAGAAATTGAAATGAATTTATTACTTTCGAAAATATAATAGTTATCGTAAACGAATTTTAGTTTTGTATCGTATTGTGGAATCAAAAGAAAATGTGGAGTCTCTTTACGATAGAAAAAGATGAAATACAACGTTTGTTGAACGAAATAAAATGTGATATGTGATACGGGTATTGAATTGACTAATAACTACGCAATGTTAATCGATTGCACACGACAGAGGAACGATCGACTTTCCACTAGTATGGAAGGGGTAGTGGAGGAAGACTTTCATTTTTTTCTACCGACCATCCGACTTTTCTCTCAGCGAGTCTCCTCCTCTGACGCATTATCCAACGTTTATCCTGAAAAAGAACTACCGTGTTCAACGGACGCAGATGCTACAAAAAGCTTTGGGTTTACGAAAAATTGTTGAAAAATATTCCTCCACGATTGTGGAATTTTTCGTCGCCGTAAATACCGAACGATCTACCTGATATTTGCATCGAAAAATTGTTACAATGCACATCAAGACTAAATTTTCAGTCTGTACGTCTATGATTCTTTTAATGCAATATATGCTTTTTGAAAGAGTGAGCCAAGATGGACTTCATTCTTTTACCGTTAAACTATACCTTTTTTTAAATCTAGATCCTAAAATCACTCGAGCCGAATACACATACACACACTTATTTACCTCATGTAGCCACGATTCGTATTTTCCGAGATATTACAGTTTGACTTTGCGCTACTGTTTAAATAGCACGGTAAACACGCATCCTTTCCATTGGTAAATGTAAGTTTCTATTTACCTCTCTATGACAAAAAATGCTCAAAGTTTATTTCCTGTACCTTCGTATATTTTTCAAAGTCGGAAAAACGATTCCCGCGGAGCATTCAAAAATTCTATTTATCGAAAAAACACCAATATACGCTCGTCTTTAGTTATTTCGCGACTTATGTTTAAAAAAATTTATAGTACAGATAATCTATGTCAACTTGAAGTCTTGATCGAAGAGACAAGTATATCTATCAAAATTGATATAATCATAAAGAAAGTATTTCGATGAAAAAGTTAAACGGATTAGTCCAACAACAGTCTCAACGATAATTGATTTGTATCACGTTTCTCCGTTGAAAGTATCAAACATACATCAGGTAAAATGTTCAAGTAAATGTATAATTACTGCGTTGAAAACGATCAGGTTAATTACAATACAGAGGAAAATATTAAAGTGGTGTGTTTCTGTTGGACCACCCTGTCTACTTTTCGAATTGTGCAATGTCAGCACTAGTGCATTGCAAATCGGTAATACCGTGTGTTAAACATTGAAATCAACTTTTTTAACGCCAATGTAAAGGACAATATTAGGATAACGTATTCTTTACACACCACTCCGTGTGCTCTTCGTACTTTCCTAATTTTACTTCCTACGATTTCAGCACTTCTTCCTTAAAAATTAGAATACCCTGGCTGAAAGTTTGAAAGTTTACTCGCGTAAGTGTGCAAGGGTGACGGAATTTCCGTCGACCGAAATCATCTTGACCCTAAAATATCGGTCTCTCTGGGAGATCGAGCAACCCTTTAAATCAACGTTTTGCCCCAAAGCGGTACGATCACCGGTTTCGAGTGACAACGTTAGTTTCAGCTTCCATGATTTTACGATAAACTAATTTGCGCGGATTAGTGGCTCGCCGGCGCCTGGAACAAGGGGAAAGCCCCCATAAGCTCGATCGCATCGACGGAAGTTTAAATCTATTTACGACGCGTCCAATCGAGCAGCTACGAGCTCCGATAAACGAAGATATCGTCGGTTAACATCGTGCAAGCAAGGTCAGATATACCCTGGATGAATCAGAACCGATGTTCTGGACCGATTACCGTCCGAATATCCAACGTTGCGAAGGGGGGTTCGAAACTCCGCCGCTGCAAAAGCGTAAACTTCAAGTGGGTCATAGAGATCGATCCGTGGCCGAATAATCGTCTGGAAAATGAGAGGTGGAACGAAAGTGTTCCTCCTTGGGAGCAATACCAGCGGAAAGTTCGTTAATTTTGTTCGATCGTTTTCAGATTCGATAATTCATTTTTCAGTCCAAGGAGAGGAAATTTAGAGGTCTCCGAGCGAACGAACGAATAATTCTTCTTAATGCTCTTTTGATGCGATTTTAAGCTGCTTTTTTTGCTTTCGGTAAATGTAATTAAAGGATTTTTTTTAAAGTTTCGAGAGCCAAGATAAAATCGACCGTACAAATTCTCATGGAAAGTGGAAAAAGTGGACGTTACTGTACACGTAATATCGTTTTGTTATTTTTCGAATGAAATATATTAACAGATCTCGGAAAGTGGAACAACGAGCAATTTTTCTACAATCCTCGATCAATGTAAACGAAAACCGATCGCACCGAACAGCAGACGGTTTTCAACAATTTTGAAACACTTTTCAACTTTTCTCGCAACACTCGATGATGTACCGGCAACTTCGACCTATTAAAAATTGAGTTGCTGACGAAAGTTCTCGACAAAACGATTTTCGAGATTCACGAAATTAAAATCGTATTAGAGTTCGTGTTACCAGGTGTGCATTTGAATGGACTTCAGCTACCATAAGTTCCTTTCAATTTTTTATCGATCACTAGATATTTTATCGTTTACAGTGTTAGTATTTTTTTAGGTACCAATCGCGCATATGATACATATATATATATATATGTTCGTACTTTTATCATCATTAACATATGCAACGGTGGAATGCAACGTTTAAATCAGTTTTAACGTTAATTTAGTTTTATCGAATTGCCAGTTCGTAATTGACACCACAAATTTCTTTGTAAATAGACAGAGAATTATAACCTTGAGAATTTGAAATTCGATCGCGCTTAACTTAACTTTCGAATACCTGTAAAATTATTCATTGAACGATAACAGATTTATCCGAATGGACGTAATAATATTTACTTATCTAATGGTAATTTTACAAAAAGAGAAAAATATATATCCATACATACATGCATGTATATATATATAAAGTATGGACATGTGTTCTTGAATTGTACTACATGTATGGCAGAATTGTAGAGTTGATAAATAATTAATCAACTCTGTAATGTTCCAATAAAATTCACACCTATACCAGAAGTTTATATTAGATTTTGTAAGAATCGAAGGTAACCCTGATTGCCTGCCTGGCAATCGCAAATATTGCGTCATAGTGGTCGATATATAACGATGCGCAAACGCTAAGGTAGGATCAAAATATGCCAAGATTCTTTCGTAAATCGGACGTGGTTTGAAAATAAAAAGCTCTTCGGTTTACCGCAAAAATCTCAATTTTCCTTCGCACAGAATAAAATGAAAGTGGACACGGTCAAAAGAGGTAAATATTTATTTTTACCCTAATGCGCTTTGCTGACTCGAAGGGGATTTTATTGGCCAGCTGCCTTCGAGTTCCTTCGGCCTCTGTTTATTCGTAGAACCGGTTACCTCGAGTAAATTATCCCGTGCAATTTTTAACCATTTCTTTATATTTTTTTAAATTTTCGTCGCAACACGGGAACGCGCGACGAAGCACGAACGATCGCATTAACGACGAGAAAAAGAAGAAAAAAGAAAAAAAAAGAAAACTTAAGCAGATTTGAAGCGATCTATGCTTTAAATACTAGTTAAATTTATTGTTGGGTACAAGTCACATAATTCCGTATTTATATAGAGAATTTTCATAGCCACTTGAATGCCGTGTTTCGTTGTTGGTTTTACGATAAATAATATCGAGTGGTCCACGAAACTGGAACAAGACGTAACTCTTTGCCGATTGCAATTAGGAAAAATGTTACGAGGGAAAAGGTAAATGATTTGAAGGGAACTATTTTTTCAGGACCATACTTCTTCCACAAGTGCAACGATGCATCTGCATGTTACGGTTGCATGTTGTTTTTAAACGTAAACGTATATCTTGCTGCATAAATCAAATCCTCTCGTTCTACATAAAAAAAAGTATAATCGATAAAATGAATAGTTTCTTAAACGTTTTAAATAAACATCTTTATTACAAAAAAATGTTCTTCTTTGATATTTATTTAAAATATTTCACGAACCGATTCTTTTTTCAATACTTTCGATCCGTTACATTTTTACGTAGAACGATGAAAGTATACGATCTATGCGAAAAGATATACGTGTAATTTTACAAACGAGTGTAAAGTATACACGTGTTGTTGCACTTGCAGAAAAGTACGACCCGAAAAATGTAGTCCCCTTTGAATCATTTGGCTTTCTCATTTAACATTTTCGTCTAATTGCAATCGCAAAAAAGATACGATTTGTTCCAGTTCCGTCGACCACATTGTTATCAAACATTTTATACCCCTGATACATTAATCTTTTGTCCAAATACTGTACCTTCAACCGTGGTAGAAGAAAACTTCTTCGAGACAGAGAGTTTCGAGTTACTTACGAGGGCCATCCAATCGCCTGGACAGGTGTTGAGTGGAAAAAATCATAAAAGTTTCATCGGAATTTCAGTACAAGTTCCACCGGCTCTGTATTTATAGATGTATGGTCGTGCACCTATCTCACCGTAGATTTGATACGGAACGATCCAGTTTCGCGTGAAAGAATGTCCGTGTGTAGCCGACCATTCGGTCTACAATGGACGACAAATCTGGTTTCGACAGAATGGCTCCTATCACCTTTCAAAACTTCGTTGGATCGTTGAATCGTAGGATCCTCTGTTACAGATTCCACCATGGGAATGTCGTATAAAATTTTAGGAAAACGTCGATAGTTTTTCAACAATTTCATAAAAATCTTTTTTAATATATTATTTTCTATTCCCTTCGTGCAATATCACCGTATAATTCTCGCTCGCGAAACGGGAGTTTAAAGAGTTCTTTGTTCGAATACGTACAGAACGTGTGTATTTCCGTTTGTGAAACGACGATGTATTAAAAATAGAAACAAAAACGAAAATGTAACAGTAATTCCAGTCACATTACAACAACGGTCCTACAATGAGAACCATATTGGCGAAGTTTGTTTCACTTTATCCCATTTTCAACGAAATATATGTAAATATAAAATATTATTTGTTTCGTGGTGTTACGGTGGTAATTGAGGGAATTTGAACAATTTTATCTCCTTACTTAATCTCCGGGTTCAGTAGCAATCTATAGAAAAAAATAATTTACGTAAAAATCACGTTGATTTTCTTACGTGAACATCAAACGTTGATCATACGTGTTCTTATTGTAGGATGACGAAAAATGAATACGCGTTTTCCTACTTTCGGTTTCCTATATGTACATATGTATTCCCTCTCGATCGTCGACGAAATATCGGGTCTGTGCGAAAGGATCGAGGCACGTGCACGATGTAGGTTGAACACAAAAGGAAATGAAAGTTGTAATTTTAATGTTGCGTTTATGCGAAGCGAAGTAATAGTTGCTCTGGAGCAACCTGATGGAAGTTGCTTTCTGATTTCGAAGCTCCACTTCGTGTCGAGAAATGAATCTCCAGTGAATATTAAAATAAATCAGTTGACTTTAAATAGAATTAATTTTAATGTAAACGTTTGAAACAACTGAAATTCAAATGATACAAAATTGTCGTCAATTGTCAAACATCTCGTTACGGTGGTTGTCGGTCAAGTCGTCGTTTCTTCTGTTATTCTTTGTATAGTATTTTAGCGATCGAAGAATACACTAATCAGTGATTAGCATTTTTCTCCAAGGAGAAATACCTAAGTTCTGAGTTTTTTCCGGGACTCTTTTCACCTGACAGTTACTTCGATCACGTGTTTTCTCACAGTATTGTTTGAAAGTTCTTAGGATTTGACCAAGCAGAACTATCGAAGCTATTAAAGTAAATTGCCATTTTCTTCGTTGAACGTTTCGCTATTTCTATGGATTTTTATATTGTTGCGCCGTAACGTTTAATATAACAAATACACTACAAGAGAAAACAGTAATCTCTGTCTCTCTCTCGTAAGAAAAATCACGCGAAACTAATACGGTCGTTTAATTCTCTGTTGAAGCTTCGAAAACTTTTCCTACCTTTGAGAAACGTTACTACGTTTCTACTCCTCTACTTACGTAGGTTGTTACGTACTTGAGCCATTACTTCCTAAGTGCTTATTACGAAACTAAGAAAGGCAGTGTTATTCTCCGGCCAAAATAGTCGTGCTCGTCAACGGGAATGAAAAAGATTAATTTAAATCGGGAATTCTCAACAAGAGCCGTATTACCTACCAGTGGACCACAAGGTACTTCTTTGGGGTCACGAAAAGTATTACAAAAACATTTTAGTAATATTATGAAAATTCATTGTCGTCTCTGCAAACTTAATACTTAGTATAATGTTATCGATACAAATTTTAATCCTTTCTGATGAATAAAATAGTAATCTTCAAAATTAAAAGAGGGATACAAAATTGATTTTACCGTATAATTTCTAATTCGAATATAACAAAATTATAATTTATTCCTTGTATCATGGCACTACAATCATTTTTAAGCGACAACTACGATAGCACAGTGAATAGATTGTTGCTACTGACAATTGGTCACAGGTCTTACAAAGATCGACTAAAATATCGATACGAGTTGTAATTCCTTCTGCGACTGTTCTTGCTTTCACTCCATAATACGTTTAGCATATATTCTCAATATTGAAAGTTAATCTATATATATCTATATATTGTGTACATGTACAAATGACTCTTCGAGCTGCACGGATTAGTAGACACGATAGATACGAATTAATCTTTCTTCCATCTCTGCGATAGATCCTACTTATCCAATTCCACTTACACCGGAAGCTCTCTAACGAATTAACCGCGTGAGGATGTGCTATACTCCTTCACGAGAAGTGAAAACTGAGAATTTTGTTTTCTCCCGGTGGCTACCTAAACAACTATTTTCACCGATTAATATTTCGCTAACCATAAAGAATGGAGACTACGTAGATAAATAAAACTGAGAAAGGAGCAACGTGCCAAAAAGTGAAATTCCAATATAGAAGTGCAAACATCGCAATAGAACCGCGGATGAAAGAAGCCACGTAGAAGGATTCTCTCGACATTAGCCTGAGAAATGATCTTTTCTCGTTGGATGTTGTGTTGGCTTCCAGTACCTACACGAAGGGGCACGCGATCTCTTTGACGAAGATACATCACTTTCTGTGCGTGTTCAAGTTGCGATTTCTCGAGTATGTCATTAACACGGCGTCACGAACGCGTTATTCGTCAGCTTTTGTCGTGTTCCCGATACACGGTCGTTAATAAACCATGCAACGTGTGCCTTGTCACGCCGAAAAAATTACTTCCGCACGCAACAAAATGGGAAATTACACCTAACCAGACCGTGTTTCCTACGTCATAAAGGCTGTTAAGAAGTTTCACCGAAGTCCGGATTTTAATTTCCTGCCAGCTTAATTTACGGCGCTTTGGTCATTCCGGTTGCACCTTCCATTATTTAAAAATACGTCTCCCTATTAAACTGCTTTATAATTATCCGCGCTTATCTCAACTAATCACCATTTTGTCTACCTGTACTTAATTACTTAAGGGGTTATTCCAGCCAGGGAAAACCTAGCGTATTTTTGTCATTTTACAATGTGAAAACCATAGAAGATATTAACTTGTAACGTCTCTGTAACGTTATTCGTACAGGGTGATCCATTTAATACTTCACGCGTTATTATTTCCTAAACTGTAGCTCGTTTCAAAAACACGTTTCAAATAAATTTATCCTGTCTCGATGGGGACATCTTTTGGCAGTTACAAATTTTCTCATGGTGGTTGTGCTTCCGAGATTTTAAGGTGACCTTGATTTTCTTAATGGATCTGTATATTTTTATAGTTCTTTTATAGTTAATGAATCTGTATATTTTTTATATACTTCAGCTGTCATTCAGAAGGTCCAAAACTGAATGTTAGAAATCCAACAAATTATTTGCACAAGTCTGTGAATTTTTTAATAAATGAGCACAATGATACAAGGACAGTAAAAATATTGATAAGACAAAGCGATCTCGTCCGTTTTTTATTCCCAAGAATTCGTTGTTTTTTTTTACGTAAGGGGCAAATTCGTCATATAAGAAAAGGCATAATGTTAATATTTTGACAATCGAACGTCACTTACGAGCAAATAATGTTGCATGGCAAGGTACAATCGTCGAACCATTACTTTTGACAAAGCACGTTGAAAATCGACCGGAGCGGGCACACGAGAATCTTAACCGCGATTAGAGCGATGTCGTGTTTAGCGATGAGTCGTCTTTCTGGGCTTGAATCCCTCTTAAACGAGCTTGGTCTACCCTTGAAAATCGAGTTCGTTGAAGAACTGTTAAACACCCATAAAAAGTATACCTTTGGGACTGCTTTAACGTTCCTAGTTTTTTGATACACTGTACGCACAATATTTCTTTGCTCGTCCTTTATTTCTTTCGTTTGAGTTGTTTAAGAAATGGAATTATTCGAGATTAATAATGTATTTAAAATTCAAGTGGAATGGTCGAGTAATTTTTCATGTATCGTGCACTCCATGGTGCAAAATGATTGAATCGAGGAAAACGACTTTAAAGTTTCCGCGTACAATATTAGACTACATATATAGCAGTAGTTCTTAACCTTCGGAAAAGAATCTGGTACATGTCTTAATTATGAATAATTATAGTAGAGTCATTTCACGTGAAATCGATCACTTTTTCTAATCGAGGTCAAGGATTTTTATGAAATTGAAACGCACGTTGCGTTTCAAATGAAATTAGGTGGAGTGTAGGTCATCGTTTTACTGGTTTTCGATTTTTGTCTATTTTCGGGAAACCGGACCATACCGATGAATTTTTATCTCTGAAAGGTTGAATTTCCTTTTAAGCCGAGTGGTGGTTTTTGTAACCCGAAAATTGTAAATTGATTCTTATTTTCTAAATTTCCGATCGAAGTGTATTGGTTAAAAATTGTTCTGAAATATGCCACCATTATTTACAGCTTCTGCTACGAAATCAGTAATTTCTAGAGTGAGCGTTTCGTAATTAACATCTTAATGAGCTGTTGAAGGTCGCGACGGTCGTGTCATTTTCCCTTTCTTATTTTTAACGAGGTTTACGAAAAAATTGAAATCGATTGTTCTCGTAGCCTTTATTCGTTTAAACGAGATGTGTATTGGAATTATTTTTTCCGTATGGTACAAAACTCTAACGTAAATAAATTCTGTTTCCCTTTTATCGTCCTTACCCCAGCGAAAGTCTTACCTAAAATGGCAATATATTTGCAGAGCCTTACGTATTATTAAAACTAACTGTATAAAATTACTTTGGTCTTTGAACAATTTTCGTACGGTGTTTCTACATATTTTCGGTAAATTTATAAGTGCACTTTCCAAGATGATAAATTATAAGTGTAGCAATCCCTGTAAACGGCAGAATCTCTATCGGTATAGAAAAGCTCTTCGAAAGGTGTCATTGGAAATGAGAAAATCATTCTCCGTTCTTATGGAAGCTGCGTACACCGTGAGAAAAATGCGGAACAGACCGAGACTGCATTATCTGGAACCAGAGGCTTCTCGTCAGTCGCAGATGAAGAATATTAGACACCTCGACGGAAAGCAATTCGACATTGATCGATCGAGTATAGATGGTATGTGCCGCGAATACATTATTGCTGTGTATCTGTGAGGAAACCTCCGTTAAGGGGTAAAATTTTCAGATCGGAGAAAAAACAATCGAAGAAACAGATCGACGTTCATAATATACTGGAAAGAAGTAGAGTAGATGTACAAAGTACTTGAAACAATTTCGCGAAAGATACGAAGTAATTGTGCAGCTAAAAGATGTTTGTCGCGTAAAATTTGAGGGTTGCGAGAAAATCTGTATTCTCACAGTTCTTCTAAATCGTAGAGAATTCGGAGAATTTTCAGAGAATTCAAGGATACTGGTTTCGACGTTAATTAAGAAACGTCCAATCTAGAAATCACTTGCTCGGCAATATACTTCGATCCGAAATTTACAAACTAAGAATCTGTTTGTAATTTTTACGATAAAAGAATTGGTTCTGAAAGGTCCGATCTTTCTCGGAGCGAATAAATAAGAATAACTCAATTCGGTCGATAGTTTCGAAGATGAAAATTTGTTCGTGCAGAAGATAGGCAAAAGTCGTAAACTTCGAAGATTTGTATTCCGTAAACAAATTCGAAAGCATCAAAATGATGACACACATTCCTCTTAATTTTACTCGAACTACAGTCTTACTTAGCACTGTCAACTTTTCGAATTTCGCAACACTGTTCTCGAGACAATGCTTTCGAACTCGAATCTTTAGGAAAATTCGAAAGAAGATCGACTTTTCGATTCGAAATGATCGTACTGCGCCGTTATTGCTATTAAATGATACAAAAATCGTTATTTGGGTACCGTGGTGTTCTTAATTCCTCGTCTCGTTAAATTTCTCAAAGCCCTGGACCGAGGATCTCGAAGTTCTATCAAGCGTAATCGTTTACGCAGGGCTTCTTAACGGCTACGACGCTCCCGGTATTTAATTACCTTCCGTCTCGCGAAACGACTCGATTTGTGCTCAGAAATCGTGACACGAGTCTCAAAGAGCGGCTCTAATTCCCACGAAATGTATCCCTAATTGAGCCAGTCGACGTGTTTTAAACCCAGCGATTAATTTGCCGGGCGAGGCACGTAGCGGTGGCTACCGTACGGTGTCCAAAGAACAAACCGTTGTCGGCAACGTGTAAATATCGTCGCGAGCGTATCCATAATGCACGTGGGATTTCGACCGCGTCCTTGAAGTAAATGGAAAGCAACGAGGACGGTGCACCGCTGATGCAGCGCGGCACGCGAATGAAAAAAAAGGAAAGGGGGATGATCCGTCACTCGGTTTGTACCTCTTTATTCTTTCTGTTTTCACCTAACGAGAAGGCTGGATGTCCCCTAATTTGAAACGAAACTCTGCTGATACGTGTGAAAAAGTTGGCTCACCCGACCGCTTGTCGGTTACCACGGTTGACAGTGGGCTAGCACCGATCGAATTAATTAACTCGAGCGATCGATCGATGTACAATTATTATTCGGTAATGTTAGCTGCTCCCCGCGCTTGTGTAACCGATTCACCGGAAGAGCTCGAACGATTTACGGCGAATTTGATCGGTGAAGGGATTAAACGCGAAGCGAGTTTTCCGAGTTCGTGGTATAATCTTAACGCTCGAAAGTCTTGGAACGATTACCACATTTCGTGCAAGTTGGACAAAAATTACGCAACAGCTAGAAGGTACGACAGAATATTATCTCGTTTGATGTTTTACAGGATAAAGACAGAATTCTCGAAATTTCAAAGTTTACCGTTTGAGTTGAATACTTTTGGTGTACGATTTTAATTTCAAAGGATACTCGTCGAAAGAAACATTTGCACGTGTATACAAACTAGATGAAAAGATACAGGCGAAGATACAACACGTATCCACGAATCTGTGTGATTGTTAACTGGCTGTACAGAGTTATACGCTCTAATATTTGATTGCGTATACGCTTAATCGTATATTTCTTAATTACCTCGTAGTAAATATGTTGCAAATATTTGCAGGAGACTTTCCACCGACCACTTTCTTTCATAGAAAATGTTATTTCTCTATTTCCAATCTTACGTCTTGACGAGCTTCCTTTCTTATTCTCTTCGCTGCACCGAAACACTTACCACCGTTGTTTTCGCGTTCCCATCTCCCGCGAAAAAATAGTTACCGAACGATGTATCGTTCCCTTCCCGCCAAAAGCTCATTTCGCGCTGTTCCTCCTTCCGAGAAACTTGATCCGGACATTTATGGCGCAAAACGTCGGTGTGGCTCTCGGTATTAAGAAAGCAACGCTTAGACGGGAAAGAGCGAAAACAGAACTCAACACGGAAAAGACAGTGACTAAATACGTGGCAAAGGAACAGGAGACGGTCGTAGGAGTGGACCTTCTCGCACGACCTCCTTGTTTCTTAGAGCGGTGGTAGACACCTACTCGTTAACCCCCGGAGACTGAAAAAACGTAACAAAGGGATGGCGGATGAGGAAAGTACGGTGGAAAAGTCTCCGGTGTGTAATTACTGGTTGAATTCTTATTACTCGACGAGCGCGAGCACTCCCTACAGGCCTGTCCCCACATTTATCTTTCTTTTTTCTCTGTCTACTTCCCGTTATGCCCTTTACGATCCGTTGCTTTCGAAGCGCGTTCCCTGCAACCGCAGGTGCAGCTTGATTACCGCCCATTCTGCTGCGGTAGCGAAAAAACGTTACTGTCTTCCTTCGCTCTTATTCTGGAGAAAATTAGCGAAGACGCGACAAGAAGATCGAACGGAGCTGCTCAAATCGTGAAGCGTGAAAAGGATTTCTCGCGACAGGTAGAGAGCCTGTGGTAAATATTCGTATGCTAGGTAGACCCCTTCCATTCTCCATCCCGTGAAGTTGTTCATAATGGCAGGTTCGTTCTATTCTGAGTTAATTTCTTTTTAACGAATATTCGACTACGATTTTTTAAATCACCACGGTTATTTATCGAACCATTGGTCCTATACGTACGGAGTAATTTGTCACACGAAACGGGACAAAACAGCACAGAATAAAAAATGAATCCTTATTAAGTAGGTTGTACGAAATATAAATAGCGTTCTTGAAATAACTAAAAGCACAGAAAAGTTCTTAAAATAATTATTGGAAATTATATTTAGCTATTATCTGGCTATTATCTGCACTTTATGCATCGAATATACTTTTTGTCGTTTGTTTCTTGCAAAATTGCTTTTATTCGTCAAACTTTCCTTCGTTCCTCGAATGTACTCACTTTTACAGAATTTACACGTTCCACGCGTTACACATTCGTAACAAATATGAAATTTCTTCCTCGATGAATTTCAGCTTCCACCTTTCCTGCTATATTAATTTAAAGTCCGTTTAACAAATTTCATTTTAGAAACCGTTATCGATAATAAAAAATTAAAGAAACTGAAGCATCAGATATCGATATATTTTTTTAAACGAGAGTTTTATTTCTATGAACAATTTTCACATTGTCATTTATTTGTTATCACGATAACGTCTCGGTCTAACGTAGAAGGTTCTCTTCAGGTATAACAAAAATTATTCTTTAATAATTGAATAGTAAATTGAATAGATTTCATCGCATTTATTACAAGTTAAATTGTATAAAATTCTAAGAAGAATCTATTAGATAGATAAAAAATATCGGTAAATCGAAATAATCGAAGACACAAGTGCACATGTGCATTCCGCGTGTCTGACTCGATACGCGCCTTTACTACTTACGATCCGACAGACTACTTTTCGTTTCAGCTGTCAGAAGATTTTACGACCACTACCCATTTACGAGTATAGAGTTTATGATACGAGTATGTGTTTAGTTTATGGTTAGTATGTGTTTACCCGAAGTAGAAAACATCCTCGCGCAGATGAATTAATAAGAAACAGGGTTTATCGCTTTAATTTCTCGTATCCAGGTATTTCTTGCATTTAATTTAATATGACAGGTATCGCTGTACCTTGTGCAATCAAATATTTTATAGACAATTAACAAATCGTAATTTGTCTGAAATCTTACAAGTAATTAGATTTTCAACGATTAGTTGAATTGTATCTTTAATTGATGAATTTAGAAAGCTCTCAGGCTTAATTTGAAAAGTTGGACGAGTCGGATCGGTATCATTGTATTTTGTTACTACAGGTAAAATCAAATCAGCTTCGATGCGGAACATCAACTTTTGGTGTACGCGAACGTTTGTAAAAATATACGATATATTAGCCATTTGTATTATGGATACGTTGTAGCGGGCGTCTAGAGTGTAATAATAAAGAAAAAGGAGTGAATGAAAATAGGAAAAGATGAGGAGAGCGTTTCATTCGGGCCTGCTAGTGAACTCATTAGTGAACCATCCTAACAGGCCCTGCCTCATGGAGGTGGTACGGAAACTTGTGGAAAACAGTCGGCGGTCGAGTTTCCCTTTAGTAGCGAGTGCGAGAGGTGCCGCCACAACGTATTGTTAATTAGTCCTTGACTGTCAAAACTTGTCGCTACAGGTAGAAACGGTCCGCGGTATTGTTTCTGATTGAAACGGTAGGGAAGGCTAGGAAATATCATCAAATACCAATCTTTGCTCTACTTCCATGCTTGCAAATTCAGCCAGTTTATAACAATCTATTAAATCGATAATATTTTGTGCCAACTAGGATGTCTTTAGCATTACTGTCACTTTCGGTTGCATTTTCATAATTATATACTTTCTTTAAAATATTAATTACATTAATTCGGTTGACTTTCAATTTCCTTTAAAAATATACAATTCCAGATAAACGACTTCAGCTTACACTTTCGATTACTCGAAACACAAGCGTGAAATGTAGCAAAATTTCTACGTATCGTACTTTACACTTTGATACATCTTCAGATATAGTTGGAGAAGAAGTGGGGTTTTAAAATCAGTTCTTTCTAGAGCTACCAATTGTTTACAAATGCATAACACACCATTTACTTTATGACATTGTACCTTTACTTTCAAAACAGTTTCAAAGACCAAAGGCCACATCCAATAAAGGTAACACTTTTTTGAATTAGCACATTTATAGAAATGAGACACAAATATCGATAATCTCGTTCTGATGACGATTACTTGGAACTAGAGAGAATTATTATTGGAAAATAGAGAGAAAGAGAGAGAGAGAGAGAACGAGTGTAGGAACATGCAACCCTACGCTGGGGGTCGTAACCGACGAAAGACGAGGGGAGACAGTGGAATTTTCGGGCGATGACGATCTACATAAAGCAAACCCTTCCGTCTGTTTATCGTCCCAGCAGCTACCCTAGACGACAGGTGCACCCAGCGTATGGTTCTCGAATCTCCCTAACGGCCATAGCCTCCTGACCTAGGTCACGTAGGCCCACAATCGGGGACATAAAAGGGACCGTCAGAGATATAAAAGCAAAATGTCTCTGATCGAGAGTCGTTGTTGGTAGTCGTCGATAAACGTTGTTGATCAGTGTTAAATTTAGTCACGATAGCCTTACACGTGTACTCGAATAATAATAATCCTCTCAATAAATATCATCAATAATATTAAAATCGACCATTTCCATTTAAGCGATACACTTTGTTAGATACCTTGAATTTTTATTACTCAACACGAGCATTCCATTTCTGGAATCGAAGAATAACGAGGTGGATTAATCACACCAACAGAAGTTAATAATCTGCAGAAATCTGATAACATAAAGACTTCGTTTCCTAATATTCGCAAATCAATCCTGAATAAAGGGGACTATACTTTAAAATTTTATTAAAATCTCAACGAAATGATTGTAACGCGAGACTTTCAAATTAATCACGCTATCCAAAACACAGACATCTTTTCTCCGTTTGACAATATGTACACTGATCGTTGTACAGTATCCGAGTCCAAATAGGAATCCCGAAAGAAAGTGGAGTCGTCTTGTGTTTTTTAAATAGCACCATATATATTATTTTTCATTGCATGTTCTTAAACTACATAAGAAGTATACCAATTCGGTAATATAATTTCAATACAATATCGTTTCAATTATTTCCCTCGATTAAATTGATACGTGACATCAGAAGCAGCACAAACATCATGGCGATTATTTTACGACACATTGTGCATATTATTCTCAAAGTTTCATTTATTCGTACATAGAATCTGCCTCGTCGTTCAATGAAAAATAATACCGCGTTTCCATCTAAATTTCGAAGCAATCGCGGGATCTGTCGTCTTTCTTCGTCACAGACTTGAACTCCTAACAATTAAACGTACGCTCGTGATACTATTCTCTCCCACTGTTTAATTAGAATGCAAATGGTAGCGAAAAATCTCAACTGCTGCGGCCAGATTCACGATATGCAAATATTCGTATTTTCATACGAGGTTTCGAAACATTTTCTATTTTCTCCTTTTTCCAGTATCAAACTCTTTCCAATGACCAGAATGCAGAGACCATGTACCGACACTGGATGTTTAAAATCTCGGTCGTACTGGTTTCCGAATCCGGAAATCTATCGGTTAAAATTTAATTTCACGATTGCACGTCCGATACACGCCCGATATTACACGGCTGAAACACCGCGAAGCATTTTTACGAGGTATAAAATTTCTATCACCCACATTTCAATATCCAGAAAGTGCATCTATCGCTCGTGCGTCCACTTTGCATCAGTGAACGTGCGAATTCACTGTGCACTCGTCGAGCACCGTGTAAAGTCTTACAATTAAACTACCTGCAGCCATAAAGTAACAACATATAGTAACTTTGTCCTTTTAAAATACATATTAAATTATTGAATAGCCATTGAACTTTTATTATTTATCGATTTAATGTCTTTTACCTCGTTGTAGTTTTTTTTACAAATTAGTAGGTATTAGTAGTGAATACTAGTTGTTTATAACTGATAACAAAAATAGCTTTTTTTATATAAACATTGAGTGGATCTACTAAAATCAAATAATGCGTGTGGATACGTCGAAAAGTTGTTTGATAAATCGATGAATATGCAGTTAACTTTAATATTGACTTATAGTAGTCGTAAGCGGTGACTTATAGTAGTTACTTTGTACGTGATAATTATGTTAGATTTGATAATATTAGCGTCATAAAAGAAAAGTGTACCGATTAATACGCGTTCCGTGGTCACGAAATAATCAAATGTATTTGCTCGGGAACAAATGCAGATAAATATGTCGGTTAGTGCTACGCGTCAAACCATTAGCAACGTATTCACCGTGAATTCGTACGAAATTAAGAATTGAAAACGAACCATCGAGTTTCTCTAAAAAAAAGAAAAAAATACTGAAAATTGGTCCTTGATTGCGGTTTGTGATTTTATTCGACGTAAATGAGAAACGTACGATTTCGACCTGCGAGATTCGATCTGCTCTGAAATATGCAATTTTCGGTTATCGGTTTCGCAGGTTGCTACCCAGTGGTTTCGTTTGTCCACAAATTTTTAAAGCTGTAAATACACGACAGATTTTCGTGCCCTAAAACAACGTACGAGAGTTGAATGTCTTTTGAATTATTTTGTGACTTGAGTTTTAAATAATTGCGTTCGTGTATTTTTATAAAACATCGGTAAGATGACTGTTTTATTATAATAATAACTTGTTCGTATTCAAATATTCTACATTTTATAGGCTAGTGAATAACGTGCAAACTTCTGTTATAGTCGAGCATAAAACGTAATAAATATGAGAAAAATGTATTTTAAGGTAGTACATTATTCGGTTAATATTTCTCGATAAATTTTCACGCTTTGCTACTGAACGCGACGTTTCGTCCACGAAAAATGAAACAATATTGTGTTGGATATATATTTCACGATGAAAGATGTTAATCTTGTACACGGTCTTTGAAAAGGAGATTTTAATTCTTTTGTTTCCCGGAGTACGACAGACGTTACACATAAATATTAGTATACCGTTGCTTGTTAAAATTTTTCTTTCATAATTGTTTATTTATATTTCAACAATAGAATTTTGGAAAAAAGGAAATGCTTTCTTGGATAGATTATGTTCGTTTGAAGCGTCTTTGGTTTTTCGTTCTTTAAAAGTTGGAAATAAATTTATAATTTCAATTAACTTTGTAATACATTAGTTTGCAAAATGGGAACAATAAAGACGATACAATAATTTTTCTAAGAGGACAAAATTTGTCGCAGGAAATACGTTAATTTTGTCGTTAAAGTTTTAATTAACAAAACAACTAACTGGAATGTATTTCCAAGCGACATAATGTTAAATATTACGTTCCACAAAATATAACTCCGTTTCCCCAAAGGTCGCAGAAATATTTAGATATTAATATTTGAATATTTCACCCCACAGAAGCAACTAACGAGCGACGTGCTCGCATTTCAAATGCAAATGCGACATAACTTTTTTTTCAGCTATGAATATTGCGCGACGTACATTTCATCCTTAATTCTTTTCATTCTCTCACCTCAGTACCCTCGGCATACTCGTTCAAAATCTGTCTATTTTTTACCGACACATGATAGCAAAAACCGAGAAACTGTGAAATGTAGTTGAAGAGCCGACACTATTCAACTACTTAATATAGCAACCAAGGGAACATATTACTTTCATCGTATTTCCTGTGTATCGGGTCATTCCACGTCAAATTGATTACATTTGGCAATCGATGTCCAGGATTTTGATAAAATTGAAAAACGATATAATCTATGTGAAATTATGGAAGGTTTAAGTCATCATTTTGTTACTTCAGAATTCGTTTAATACATGCAAGAAATTGTATCTACGTATACACGGTTTCATTAGATGTTTCTATGAAAACGAGCTGCGTAAAAGAATTTTTATTTCCAAAACTATAAACCGTGCTGGCAAGAAAAGATCAACAATTTCTCTTTCTTCATAAATTTCGATTTTTTATGAATATCTGAATATCTACAATGGTAAACCACTTATGACTCATCAAACTTGTTATTTTATACGTGTGATTGCCCGTCCAAAACTAAATTTTGTCCGAATCGGAATAATTTAATTTTGAATTTATTAAAATGAACATTGCAAAATTTGTTGTCCGAACACATCAGGTACGGACGTTTTCTTTTTTTGTTTTTTTGGGGAAGGGGGCGGGGGACGTTCCAAAAGTGTTTGAAAATCATACAAATGCGAATAAATAACGTGAAATGTAGAGACATTTCGTTGATCGATTTTTCGTATATTTTCTTCCGCCTACGAGCTCAAGTGTGCCTGTCCGTTTCACCATTTCCTCGTTTTAACATTTCCATTTTTCCGTTCTTATTTCTCCCTCTTTGATTCCTCATGTATGATCATACCATTACTTCTTCGCTTGCACAGTGCCACGTCACGGAGACGTGGGAAAGGGAATACACGAAAGGGCAAACATCGAGCAAAGAAATATATAAAGATGGCAAGGCTTCGACTGCGCGCTTTTACAGATGCAAGACTTCGTGGAATGGAAAGGGGGGGGGGGGGGAAGGAAAAAATAGGAATACATGCACCCATTCGATGCGAAATCACTGCAGAACTTACGTGTCGCGAGACGTTCAAACGACCGAAACGAATAATTTCTTTTAAACGAGTGCCAAGAGTTCGACTGAAATTTTCAGTAGCTAAAATTAAATTTAGCGTACTCGTAGCGATTTCTTGTTCGAGCATCACACGTGCTGTACACCGTTAACGTCTTGAATAATCTCATGAAATTTTCAATGAAATTAAATTACTTGCTTTGACGTCGATTAATAAAGCGTTGATGAAAGGTTGTTCGTTGAAAAATACGGAGTGTCTATTTCTCAACAAACATCGACATTTTAGCTCAACTTTGAGTCTACTTCGGGAAATTGGTTCTAAATACATGTAAAAAAGATACAAAGTTGACGATTTTCGTATTAAATAACAAAATTAAGATTTATAGAAATAATTGTACAATCTATTCGTAAAATTATATATCATTTTACTTGTGGTGTGTAGATTATAAAGAAATGATGAAAAAGTTTCGAAACGTCTATGTAATATGGTACTCGGACCGACTAACGGTTCACAATATTTTTGCAAAATTGTAAAGTTCGGTATTTTTGAAATTCGTAATCTCCGAATACATGTTCAGAGTTTTGTTTTCTTCAACGAGTTACTTCAGCCACTAAAGTTTCTCGAAACTTTCAAAAAGGTTAGGACAATGTTCGCTTCGTTGTTACAGATTTTAGAACAGGGATTCGTGTCTCGAAACGAAAAGATAAAGACCAAAAACCATTGTATCTTTCTTTGACGGTTTCTGTTTCCAGCGCTCAAAAAGTTCCGCAAACTTTTACTTTCCAACTGATTGTCAGTATCCTTTTTGCATGCTCTATTGTCGGAATGATGCTTGCTTCTTGTAAAGTGTCACCGGCTGTAAGAAAGACGGGAGGCATTCGTGAGAGAAACATACATTCTGCCTTAGTGCGGTCTATAAAAAGCAAGAGTAAAAAGTTGATTAAGGGAAAAAGCATGACGCGACGGGAACGAAAATTCGAGAGTGAAGCGTTCTCGATGAAAGTTACTGGTATCGGTTTTAGTGAATGTTCAGAGTATTGTTCATCGAACACGAAATGGTATATTGCAGCGCAAAGTCTAACGGTATTGTTATTTTATGCCCTAATTATTATTATAAAATTAAACTGAATTTCTAATGGAGTTAAAATATTCATAATAGAGAAAATTAGACACCATATTGTACGATATTAAATTATAAATATAATAATGCAGTATTTTGGAATTTTACTTTGAAAATTTATTTAGTCTCGAATAAGAAAATGCGCGTTATCCCGAAAATACATCCGTCAATTAATGGCTAATACAAGTTGATAATTGTATAACTACAATATTGAACAGTATAGTACTAGGTTGCTCAATAAGTTTCGTCGTTCGATAAAACAAACTATTATATACCTTACTGTCAGATTGAGTTGGAGTTTCAGCTGAATATAATCTATACAAGATTGGTCCCAAGACACTACCTTGTGGAACACCTTCATTTGTGTTCCCAGGTTGTGAGTGAATATTTTTAATTATCACCGTGAAAGTTTTTTCCGAAAGGCATGGCTCAAGTAGATTGTATATTTGCTCGGGAGAGTAGATCTTGATAGTTGTGAGTAGCCCAGAGTGCCATATTTTGTCAAAGGTTCTTTCAATGTCTAAGAAAAGTGCTGTGCAATATCCTTTATCTTCTAGACTTCTGTTGATTTTGTTTATTATTCTGTGTACTCGTTCAATAGTTGTGCGAGTAACGCGAAGAATAAACAACGTCGTGGTTCTGCTCAAATAACGTTCCTTTGTTTACGATGTTTCGTAGCGCGGAAGATATTCGTGCAACGTTCAGCGATCGACTCTGGGTTCGTCAGAATGTTTGGTTATCCTCATTGTCAGAACGAATCGAGTGTTTCGTTTTCTGAGGACAGCCATCGACATCGGCACGTAGCAGTATCGATATCGATAAGTGATACGTCTGCTGTGTATTTTCGGTGCATCTCGAAATTCGAAAACTTATATACAATGTGACGCTATGGGCATCGCATGGTCTGTCACAGTTCCATGTTTATTCCTAAATCTGAATCGGTGCTCTGGTATTAGTTTATCTTCTATCAGAGGTCTCATTCTTGCTAGAATTCTTTTTCCATTATTTTCGTAAACACAGATACCAGTGATATCGATCTATAGGAAACTGGTTGGTAAGAATTTTTGCTCGGTTTATGGAGCACGATGAATTTTGCATACTTACAGAAATTTGAAAAGCACTGTAGTCTTGACACTGCATTAAATAGTATCGTGAGCATTCTTACTGATTTTGAGTAAGGTATTTTATTTGTGTTCGAAACTCTAGTTGTTAGAACTCTAACTCTAACTAGCGTTGTGAACCAACACTATTAAATATTGTTTTATTCCCGAGCACTGTAAAATACGTCTGCCTCGTTCGACGCCGTAACTAACTTCGACTAATGAAAAAAAAGTTGGTACATTCTATACGAGTTGAATTCTTCGTCAATATACCATTCAAAGCTAAAGTTCTATTTCGGGTCGAATTGACACAAACAGTACACAAGGGTTAAAGTATGCACAAGTGCCGGGATTATTTTAACATAGTCAGCATCAATTTAATTCAAATCAATATCAGTCTACAGGAAAACTTTTCTTTTTGCGCATCCTTTTTCCACACCAGGACTGCGATAAACGTGTATAATTTTGCATATATTTTCGCGAGTCTCATGAATAATATACACTGCTATCAGAACTCTGATTACTCTGTTGCATTTCAAATCTAACACGTTGTAAAGCCTTTTACATTCAAAGCATTAATATGTATGAGATAAAAATTTCCGCTAGTGCTTCTTATTAACTGAGACCATTTGGCCATTCAAAACAATACCTTACACTGTCCAAAGCGAACACATTCTCCCATTTATTCTATTTACATTCCTAAAGGAAAAAGAGAGAAATATGTTTCCTTAACAATGCATTAATCATTTTATTATTAAAAAGAATTGAATCTTATCATTGTTACTTTTGTCCTATACTCTTTTGTCGACTTATTTGTTTATTTTTCAATTTTTCGTTTATGTATTGATGTAATTTGCAAATTCGTATCTTATATTAAATTCCAATCATTTATTGGAGAAATAAATTCTAAGGCCTATTTTAACATAACGACTTTAATACATGCTTTGAAATAAAATTAAAGATTTGCTAACTTTAGGCGGAAAAATTGTCCACCCCAATGAAACATGATCTTACAGTAATGTATTAGGTTGTTGAATAAGTTTTGTCGGTTTTTCCAGTGTAAAAAAAAATACTATGACACTTCAACTTTAAATAACTGTAAATATACGTCGATAGATCTACATGAAACCTCACACATGTTCATCAAACAGTAGTACTATCGTTAAAAAAATAAAACAACGTACCTAATACCGCCATTCCTAATCGAACAACAAAACATATTAAGCAACCTATTATCTACGCTCGTTTGAAAGAGAAAAGTTTCTATCTGCTCTCTCATTCTTCGATAAATTTTCTCAAAGATGCTTTTATATAATACTTACAATTAGATGCGAGGTGGGAAAGCGAAGATGCTTCTTTTCTTCGAAAATTATCCAAAACGAACGCCTTTACGAAGTTTAATCAATTTTCTTCGCAATTAGTTTTACAATGAATTCGAAGGTGGATGCCTCCCTTTTACAACAAGCTATTAAAAGTTTATACACTTTTTTTTGTCGCTGATTTATCACCATTGAATGAAAAGTCAAGTGAAAAAAGACAAAAAAGAAGATTGCATATTCGAACTTGTACCTGGTGTGTATAGGTTACTCTAATTTCAGCAACACATCTTTCATTCAAAGTACGATACATTGTTAATAAAAAATCGTACACCAACTTTTAATAATTCGTTGTAAAGGGAATGCTCCCGTATTCAAATTCATTGTAACACGAATTGCGAGCAAAATTTATTAAACCTCATGGAATCGTTCAAATTTGGAAAATTTTCGCTAAAAAAAACTGTCTTCACTATCCTGACTGCATCCGTGTACAAAAGCATCTTCGAAACAATTCAGTTCACGAATGAGCCTAAATACACTGAAGTATAATTTCTTCTTTACAAAGTTGCAGCAGTTCAAATATCGACAATTTTTTGATCAAAATTAGTAATCATTCACTTTTTAAAAAATTTTATTTCGATGCTCTATACTCAGGCTACACGAATATTTCAGCACTGTAATGAAATCTCTCGGTACATTTGTCGTTATCATCGCTCGTAAATTTCGTTTGAAGTGTATCGACAGTATTGGAGAAGTTATATAATAATATTTATCGTGCAGATGATCCTGAACACATGAGCCGAAACGTTAATGAAAATAACTCGTTTAGGAGCTATGCCAATTAATATAGAAATATTATCACATCGAATGCACACTATTTCTTTCATCGATGGCAGATGGTTCACCTTAAATTATATCGAATCTTAATAGAATAAATCCAAAGTTCTTCGACAATCAACAGTTAATGGTTCTTCTACGAAATGCAAGGTATCTTCGCTTGAATTCTTTTGATTTAAAGTCAATTAAAAATAACAGGAGAGTTGAGCGGCAGTTGCGGCAGTTTCGAACGGTGCTGAAGTGCCGAGATCGCGACCTCATGTCTCTCTACCACTGACACAGAATCCTCACCTATTCTTAACTCAGTTAAACCGCAAACCACTGTCTGCAACCAACACCACTTGCCTACGAAATCTGAAGGTGTAAATTTATTCGCAGTTGCAATTTTCCACTTCCTATCGGCTCTGTGTTAGTTCAGCAATCGTGTTTCGCACTTTATTCCGTGTTCGGAGGATAAAATAATTACGTTACTTGTTGCTATTAAAAGTTTAATGAGACATTTGGTCTACCGTTGGTTGTACGTATTTCCGCGTTTCTCTTCATTTTTCACATTATCGGGGAATTCGAAAAAAATATCTAACCGAAAGTTTAAATACGTCCTAAAATAAACTTCAATTGGGAAACGATTGGAGAAATTAAATATTTGAAATATTCATAATTAGACAAAGAGAAATAATAAGAAATACCTGTAAATAGATTCACGTGTGTAAATTTATACTTCGAACAGAATCTTTGTAAAAAACAAAGAAATACAAAATAAGTACAATTATATAACATAGGAAACAGTAAGTTTTAACACTGCTTTTTGTTCAAGCGAAGAAATGAGATTTTCATATGGATTTATGATTCAGCTTTTTTATACCAAGTAAACGAGAAAGATATTCTAGAAAACAAAACGTGAATATTATTTATTTACGAACGTAAACCATCAAATAGAACTAAACAAATTATTTACGCGTCGACAGAAATGTCTAGATACACGTCTGCCTTTGAATTTTGTAAATTTTTATTACCAATTTTTAATTATAATTCCAAGAATACTGATAGACTATGGAATACGATGGATGGTTAAAAATGTCAATTAATACACTGACATCAAATAAAGCGGAATGTAGAATATTAAAACCCGAGAATGTCAAATATTTAATAAAGCCTGCTAATCCCGAAGATTCTTACTGAAATATTGGTTAGCAATAAAGATAGGATAACGGTATAAAAATTTTTTACGCACTGTTAAAAATACCTAAAAATACAGAGTATCTGATTGAAAAAAGTGATGTATAAAGTAATAAAATTGTTACACCCAATTACAAATCGTTTATGAAAATAATTATTTGATCGCAGACTCTCTGTATATTACTAACACACAATCATTACTTACAATCTCCATTGGGCAATTTATACGATCGTATTATTTGTTACGTGAAAAATCGTGTCACTTTATTAGAAATAAAGATGTTCGGGCATCTCTGCGAATACTTGGACTAATTAGAAATTATTTGAATGTAAAATATAGAAATATCCGATCCTTGGTACCAAGTGACGTAACATTTGACAAAAATCGGCGTTTCCACGTTTAATTAAGCATATATTAATTCGATTCCCATGGTACTCGAATCGAAACGTTGGTTAAACGTCGTGTTTCATTGAACGAATCGATTTTATAGTAAAATCGCGCAAAAGATGCAAGTATAAATATTAACATTTTTTCCCCTCGCGGAACCTGCATTTTCCAATTTAAAGTTCCGCAAAATTTATACGATTCTAGCAGCTCGAATCGGTCAAATTAATCGCGTGTTAACAGCGCAACTGTAAATAACTTAATAATTTCATTAAACAACTCGTGCCTCTCACGGTTGCGCCATAAATTACGTCCATTGGCGCGTTGCCAACGATACAAATTATCGATTGTATCTAAATGCAGAATGCCAGCAGTATGGTGATGCATAACCGAAGTTTGGTTTAAAATCTGCCGTGCTAGGACTACGAATAAATATGAAAAACAGCCGCCGGTTTCCGCGTGAACGAATTACAGAACCACGATGATGGAATCGCATCGCTTAACTACATTACATTAATGGTGTTTCAGATCGCCGCGAGGTTCTGCGACACGTCCGTGATTCCCACGAACAAAATCGAAATTTTCACGCTCCTGACGCAGTTTTACATAAATCTAGCCCGAGTTTCGTACCAGCAAGAAAATAAATCACGACTCGCTTGAATCGAAAATCCATTGTTTCCTGTGTCATTTCCTACCCATTTTCTCTATCGAGCTATTACAATTTGCGTGTCACATTACTTCCTCGATTGTACCAAATTATAGACAATGCACAAAGACGACGTATACGTAAGTGAGTAGCGCTGGAACGAATGTTTCTTGAATACTTTTTGCAAATAATAAATAAGTCTGCTGCTGGTTACGAGAACAGAGCGAATTAAGAATATATATGATATATACGTTCAGAAATTTCATGGCTAGTGAACCCTTAGATTTTCAAATAATTTTCTTCAGGTGTATTTGGTATAGAGCGTTTAAAAAATCAATTTTCTCGAGAATAATTGTTACACTCATTTTTTTATCGCCATGTTACATTCATAATTAAATGATAATAATAACTAGCCAACTACTAGACAGTTTAAAAAAGTCTCTTCGAAACAAGAAAATTGTGTACCGCGTGTTTCCTAATTGAAAAGAAATAAATGACTTACTATTAATATTGTGATTATAATAAATAATCAACCTTGCTATCGTACGATTTGCGTAATTTGTCGTGCATCAATTTCAAGCAATTAGAAATGCAAGTACGTAAGAAATATTTATATTGGTTGGGTTTACACTACGTTAAATTATCTTCGATTCTACATAAAACAGCAAATTTCTCAGGATAAGCATGAATATCCAATCTCATAAAAGTGTGATTCACATTATACTCGTTAATATGGACTTGTCAGTCTCAAGTATTCTACACAATCAAGGTTCGTTAATTACAACACTGCACATTTTAGTATTCCATTGAATACGCAAATCGTCGAAATAATCGTAATGACGCAGACGAAAATATTATAGAAATTCTTGCGGATTTTTGGTAAAAACTAAAATGTTATATTCGATAAATTATTTAATTTTATTTAAACTATTTCTAATTAGTCAAAGAAATCGCATAAATATCCAAATATTTCTATTTCTTCTAGAATCAAATCATTCTGAGCCGAAATATGGAAATTACAAAAATAAAAACAGTCTTATTATCTAATCACTGAACTGTTTATGTTAGTGATAGCCCTTGAATTATCTCATGATAATTCATGATTTTCCAGCTTCCAGTTTACTAATAAGTTAATTTAGCATTCGTATAAATTGTAGAACAATGCACAAATTAACTGTGCAAAAGTAATGTACAAGTACAATATACATTGTCTATCATACTTAAAATATATGTTATACGAAAATACAGTCTGAACAAATATAGTTTATGCAATATAAATATTTCGACACCTGATCTGAGCTTCTTCGATATATAGCAACTGATTGTTTATAGAAATCTATAAGTGTTACTTTTAAAATGATTAACTGCTTGTATAGATATATGTACACTTTTAGATATAGAAAAGGAAGAGGGAGATTTCTAGGTCCGAATAATCAATCTGTGAGTAGATATCGAAGAGGATTCGATGTAAAGGTCGAAACGTTTATATTGACAAAGTTATGCTTGTATATTAAATAAACTGTACTGTAACAGTTTTACCAATGCAGTTCACCTAAAGCGCAACTTCGTTTTCTTTTTCTCTCCACTGAATTCAAGCAAAAAAATATTGTAAAATAACGCTAGAAATGGTTTATTAAATTCTTCCAGGTACGAAATTTTATTGTGACAGATAATCGATATAAAAGCTTCTAAGATACGGAAAGGAGACTGTTAGAGACAGATACGAGCAACAGACGAATGCATTGAAAGATTCAGTAAGCCCCTCGAATCCCACAGGAATGGATGCTACGTGTTCGATGTTTCTGAGCGCAATCCAAGTAATTTTTCACGTAGGACAATGGGAATGGAACGTTGTTACCCGTAATTTAATATAAAATCAGTTACTGCTTCCCGTACGATACAGTGCATAACGAACGTTCCAGAAACCACGTACACTAAATGTAATTGTTGGTAAATCTGATACAATTAAGCTCGATCCAGACGTGCAACTTTTCGTCGCACAATCGTATGTTTTCTTTATTCTTCCAATTGGAAACAACGAAGACAGACACACGATCGCAACGGAAAAAATCACATCGGCCGTTATTAACTTTCATACGAGCCTTACAAATACGAATGGTCCTTTGCTGAATGTTAATGTATTTCATAAATAGTCAAAGTAATCGAACAATTTGAACTAAAATGTTAATTCAGAAGTATTCAAAGATGTTACAAACAACGAAAAATATTTCAAATTTATATTCCTCGAAGTAATTGGAAAATGATTCGACGTATACAAAATAATAATTAAAATAATCGGTACAAGTACAATATATTTATATAATAATAGATATTAGAATTATGAACACTTTTGTGGTAATAATTGTGGTTTCAATGTAATATAGTAAATTCAATTTTCATATTTACCCCCGGTCGGATATAGATATAAATTATACTTCGACAAATAAAAATCAGAAACAAGAAAACAATTAGAAAATCGTTCCTTTGACAAATAGATACTTTTAAAATATCTAGATTCGAAACGAAAAACGAGAAATACATAGAAAGCACATACTTATTTAGAACGGGAAGCGACGAGCCGGTGCGGTACAATAATTATGAAAGTTCTTAGTTCCTCTATGTGTACTACTTTTCTTTTTTTATCTCTCGCGTTCTGCATAATTACCGCACAGACGAATTCACAGTTTAAAATTGCAAGCTTTCTGATACACAGATAAAATATCACATTCGTTACTATTAGTTTCCGGTTTCGTAAAAATTCCTAAATTACAATTTTCTGTTTCAGCATACTTACGTTATCGCGTTTTTAAATTCTTCCTAACTACAGCCTCGTTACTGTACTTTGATTAAGAAGCCTTTGTTGGCAACTATATTTTTTCTATCGATATAATATTTATACAACCTTCCCAAAATATCTTTATAATTCTCGAACTATAAAACTAGATCGTGTGAAAATCACAATTAATGTTTCAATAATTCTAATATGAAAAACATGATACACGTGCAATAATTATACATAAAAATTAAAATACACTATTACCAAATTTGTAATAATTTGATATTGCACCTATATATTATTTATATAATTATTATGCATATAACGTACATATGTATCAACTCTGTGGAATTAATTTAAAAAAGAGGACTTTGCAAGAGCATTTTCGATGGTCGGGCACTTATTATAAAAGACCACAAATTATAAAAATGTTTGTTTGCAATTTTGGCCCTTTCATAAATCCATTGTGATCTCAAATCGCTCTTCCCCTTCAAAATTATTAGTTTGACATTTAGAATCTCCAAACATAAAAACACAAAGGTCAGTCACATTTATGTACAACGTAGCTGCGTATACAATTTTGAACAATTTTTGGAATTTCCGTAACCTGACAAGAATTTGTCAATTATAATTACATAAGTTTAAAAATGTATCTTGAACATCTTATTGCAAACTTCGAAATAAAGTTAATGATTCTAGGGAAAAAATTTCCAAATTTCCCTATACTTACGCAAATAACTGCTCAGCGCATACGTATGTCTTTAACGTGTGAGTTCTATACATATCAGCACTATCCAGATTCTAGAATCAGACAGTGCGTTACAGGAAATGGAATCGGATCTTGACAGGATATAATGCTGGTCCACATCTCACAGTCTAAACTTAAACCCAAAGAAATGCGGCTTCCTTGCTACTGGTTCTGTTTTATTGTCGAAGAAACTTCCTTCTATTTCTATCTTCATTAATTCTGTCGCCATTCGTCTTGTTAAAGTCCTCAAAAAACTTGGTCCTCACTGGAACCAGCTTGAAGATTCGAGTGCTGTTTACTTCCACCTTCGTATTCTATATTCATTTCGTCATTTACATTTTCAATAATTGCTATATTGTATATCGTTCTTGTCTTTCCTCTTGGCTTGCTTCCTGCGTAAAAAGTGTCCACAATTCTTGTCTCCAAATCGTATACAAAAATCGTAAATTTGATCACATATCGATACTCTTTGAAAAGTCTGACCGATTCAACACGAAGGATTGTTTGCACAGCGGAACTTCAAGTTGCGTTACCTTATCTACAAATTAACACCGGTTCTTCTACTTACTTTGCCAATTTCATCCGTATAAATCTTTCATACCACTCACTCTCGTTCTATTCGGTTACAGTTATCTCTTATCATTTCTACCCCGTGTCTCCATACTTTTAAATTCCACGTCGCAGTTTCCTACATTTCTTCTCTTTGCTACAACTTCCCCCTCACCTTCCATCCGAAAGTCACGATTTGTAACCCACCCTCGTCTATTCTCAAACGTGTCACCGGTTCTTTTATTCGTCAACAGTTTGTTCAAATTTGTCCAGTAACCTAACAGCAACGACCATCGTTTAGGTCATTTTTAGACCTAACGACCATTCTAAAGAGGAACCACCACGATAACAGATCACTTCATCGAATAAAATAACTCCACGGTACGGAACTGTAAACGGAAAGTGAAATTTCTAAAAGACAAACAGTCGTTACACTTGGTTCTCAGAATTTAATATTACGCTGCGACGGTAAAATTGTCTCTGTGAATACATATTGCGAATTTGCTGTTTCTCGTCGTTCGAAGAATTCGAAAAGTTTAACGCATTCCAGATTTCAGGTATCTCCATAGAATACGCGAACTGTTGGTAATACAATATATCGAAAGGAGGAATTTCTAAACACGAATATCCTTGCCCTCTCGAAACGCGCAACCTAGATACGGCAACTTTCGTCAAAGAAATAAATTCTTGCTCGACGGCTTCTTAATTCAACGTCGCCGATGTTTATGCAATTTACTTGTTCCCCGAATCGGGTGGCCAGCGTTCTCCAGGTATTCTCCACGTAGCGTATAAACCGTGTAACGAGTGCCAGAGGTTTCCCTTCGTTCGGATCGCGTTGTCAAATTAGTTTCCCGGTAGAGCCGCTAATTATATTTATCGTATACGCGACACAAGCACATTGCACCAAGTAAAGAACACCGTCCGGCCACCAAGTAACCAGCGAAGAAATATGGCCGGCTGGGGAATAAGTGAATCAACTCCGTGGAGACACCGCAGCGTCTAAAACTTATCCGAGTTGCCGCGTTTCGATCAATTACACCGCTAATTCCGAGATATCAAATGAATACACAATTTCTTGGTCTCTGTTATCGTAAAACGTCGTGAAATATTCTACCATTTCTACATTTTCTACATATTTTTCTCTCTTCGATTGGAATTCGATGGATTAATAATTTCCATATTATATACGCACGTAGTTATACGCAACGAGTGCATACGAAGGATAAGAGGAGAAAATTGAATTATACATTTTAAATGACTTCACGGTGTACGAACAATTTTTTGGACGGTGTACAAAGTGGAAATGTTCATGTAGGATAATGAACACAAAGGCACAGATTCGGTGTACCTACTGGTTAAAAGCTGATTAAAAGCAGAGAAAATTGAAACAATGTAGAACGATTATTTGTTTCTCATTTTCGTGTTCGATGTCTGGTTAGAATATATACATTTCGTGTTACGAACGCTGTATTAAAGTCATTGAATCTTGTTTATTTATCGGTCGACTAAAATATTAAAAATTTCTTTTCGCAATGAACTCGACGCATAGATATTTACCACATTATTTAACATACCTTTGTTCGGTAGTTCCTCGCTATGTAATTTATGTTTTCTTCTTTTTTATAACATAAATTAGATTCTTTCCTGGTGAATTCGAAGATGATCGAAAATTGCATTACATGGAAACAATAAACCGCTTCTTAGGACCGCAATCGACATTATTGATTTTAACGTAACGAGCTTTATTCCTAATCGTTTTAACAAGGTTTCAGAAACACAAGCGTCAATCTGCTAAAACGAAACGTATCCTGATGTCGAATAACGGGATAAAAGTGCAGATGTTCTTAATTTGTGCAAAACAATCCGCGTTAAGTGGTAACGAACGTTAAAGAATTTGATTGAAAAGATGACAAAAGAATCGAATTCTCTTGACTCTAGAAGGGATTACGTCCTCTTTCGAAGAAATTAAAAAACGTTTAAACTTAATAGCAACAACTGCGAAATTTGCGTAAGAATGGAAGTAAAATACTGTGACATGTGCGCAATGATAAATGGGCTGGCCTAATTCTGCGACAGTTAAAGTTCTTTGTATGTACAACTTGCTTCAATCGACTAAAGTGATTTAGCACGTGACTGAGCAAACATATAAACGACACGTTCGATAAAATACAAACTTCTAAAATTAAGTTGAAAATTTGGGATAATTGTCAACTTGAATCCAATAATACGGTGTATTTTTCAATTCTGTTCTGTTGAAAATTCAAGTGACGAGTTTTAAATTAATAAATTAGGTATTTTAAGGCTGTCACTGCAGCCACCCCTATGAATTATTTGGTTTTTAATTTTGGTTCGCTGCAAAAAGAGGATTACTTATAATTACCTTAGGTCATTGTATGTGCAAAAGGTATAAGGGTAAGGTCATCGAAACGTCAATATTTTTGAGCATATGTATTCCTTTTTCATTTGAATATTACAACAAATATTCGATCGCCTCCCAATTGTATTCGAAATATTTTCATACACGTTTCCCGTTATTTTGCATCCCATTGTCTAATTGCTCGACACTCGAATTTAAATGATTCATCTTAATATTGTGTACTATTATTTTAATAAATTTCATTCTGATGTTGCATGTTCGACCTTCGTATCGATATCGTGTTTCCTAATCATTTCGTTCAAAATTTAAAATATATTTCATTGCGTTAATAATTGTCGATACGTTGTGTCCATCAAGAGGGCAAATTACAGAATTTTCAGGAATTATTTCGAAGAAAAACAGCGAACGTATAAGCGTACACATTTGCAGATAATATATTTATATACCGTTTAAGAAACTATCCGAATTCTTAATAGTAAATACACATAACGTGACTACGTTCATATTTCAGAAAAATTAGAAAAAAACTTAATCAAGTACCGATACCATTACTTCGTAAAGTAGATTTTGTATTTCGGAGACATTTTGCCAAAAAAAAAGATTCAATCGATTTTTTTTTTGCAAAAAGGGAAAGTAATTTTGCTCGAACAATTTAACGAATAAACGAATGCACCTTTGCGAACGGTGAAATGTTGAATCGATGTAACAAGCATATACGAGGTTTGGAAAATCTTCGTGTTAAAAGAAGTACAAACAATCGGTTAAAATACAGCATCGATACGTGGGGTGGAATTCTCAATACGTGTCTTATCGGACCGTACTTTTCCCCCTTTAACACGTTAAACAGCGGATGATATCGGCATTTCTTGAAGTGTACATTACCCTCCCTATTAATTTAAAGTATTCTCAACAAGATGGAGCACCGTATCGGATCTCAACGAGATATTTATCAGGAATTTATAGAGAAAAATGGTTTGGCACCCACGCTTCCACTCTTTCGAATGCACTCAACTTTTCCCTCCGAGATCCTCTACAAAGTATAATTTTTTATTTGTGTCTTTTTGTTTGGGTAGATAACTTAAGAGGAACGAATAAAGATGAACGTTTCAAACTTTGGTGCAACATAATTAAATAACGCGTTGGAAAATATCAGGAAATACGTAAGAGAATGTTTACAATGTCATGAAAGTAAATGCGAGTCGGTACTACGATATTAAAAAGAAATGCGTATATCTCTTAAAGTATTGAATTTTCAATAACATTTCATGCAGAGGATAATCCATGAAATAATTAAAAAAAGTTATACTTGAGTATAATAGTTAAAAGGTCGATTTAAAATCGATCAATTTTCATAAATTTGTAATCGAAAAGCTTATTTCTCGTTGACAGATAGTAACATATAACGAAGGAAATTATGTACCGATTAAATAAATATAATATTTATCCATGAGAAAACACACATACATTGAATAAAACTTTCCATTGAACTTGACATAATCGAGTCGATCGAATACAGTGACCATGAGAATAGCGCAGATATTTTCACGCTGGTATAACCTCTGTCGGAACGTTTTCGAGCGGAATAATTGTCAGCATTAAAATTGTCTCACCCCATTTTAATCAATGCGCAGGCAAAAAACGTTGCCTCTGATATTGAAATTTACCTGTATTCGTGTTAGATTTCCACGCGCGAAAGAAAAAAAAAAAACCATACAACGTGTACGTTAGATTTCCACGCTGAAAAAAAAACATTCCACTGTAATTGAATGAACACCTGTCTCTTAATTATGCGCGTCGGTATTTTACACAACACCAGCCACTGAGTGCACGCATACCTTTCAAGACTTTTCGAATCTCGATGTGTCATATAAGGGGTCCCTTTGTTTTCGATTCGCTGCCGACTGGCGAAACCAAGTTTCCGCGTGTACGGGACGGCCTCATTTTCTCTCCATCGGCGTAATCAGCTTGGGTCCTACGGATATGCACTCTACGTCAAGTCTGCGATGAATGGAGAAAAGTAGTCCAAGGCACGTACGACCGGTTTGGATCGCGAACTTTTAATTAGAGGCGGGAGAAAACGGGGGTGTCGGCGGGAAGTGGGCTGACCGAGTGTCTCGGGAAAACTTCGTTGTGCATTTCTTCACTCGCGTCTGATGGAAATTGCATGGCGTATCGTCGAAAAAGCTGCACGCTGCACGCTGCACGCTGCACGCGCAGAGTTTTCGAGCCGCACACACGCGAAAGTTTAACGCTAGGTACCTACATACCTCACGCGCCGAACATATATTGCGTACGTTACCGACATTGGGATATTATATTTCGATGCTGCTACTTTCCACTTTCGGGAAAGAAGTTGCCCCTTATACCAAAACCGCTTATTTGATTTATTTTCCTATAAATTTTGAACTGATACTTGGAACGATAGCTCGTCTATGTAAAAATATTCAATTTTATAATAGTATCTTTATAAGTTTTACACAGTACAACGTTTTTGGTTTCGGTTTCGGCGTCTAAAATGATAATACAGAAAATGTGTAGCATTGGAAATTTCATTTATTATACAATTTTCTAATTATTATTATAGATATATTTGTATTACGATGAAGTTGGATATAATTCTTAGATTAGGAAAGACGTTGAAAAATGTTCGAAATAAAGGTTAGACTGTTCTTGGAGGCTTGTGAAGTAGTAGGAAAAATGTACGAAATGGAAACAAAATTTTAAACATTAATGTCATTAAGGGTGGTTCCTTCCTAACTCTCTAATGCGAAGTTTGAAAGCTATCGAGTTATTGCAGACGAAATGGTGGAAGTTTTAATGAAATTTTCAACTACTTATAATATTATTAAAAGTATTATTTATTGAACAACATATAATTCAGCAAATTCAATGTACTTTGACCACTGTGAAGAAAGTAAAAGTTTACCTTCGTTAAAAAAATCTACATTCTATTCGAAATCTTTTGAATCAACTGAATTGTTTGCAGTCTAATTGTACATTTCCCAAAAACTATTAAAGTTTTATAAACAACTGCAATTGTGTTTGGAACTCGATTTAAATTTGTACAGAATACGTAGATACATACGTGAATTTGGATTTTCAAAATATCGATTGTTCTCGGTTAACTACAAATGTTTCATTAATATACGATACATTAATACACGAAACAACTTTATACGGTTGTTTTATTGGTATGCAACAGTCCATAATATCTATACGTATTACATGTATAGAATACCTATAATGATAATTAGTACAACTGTACAATGAATAATATTGTTTAACTTATTATTATTGATTGTAAAGATAATTGAAAGCATACGATCATGCAGTGAGAAATCGCACATTTGCATCGGACATACAACTCTAATGACTTATTCTTTACGAGAAATTTAACGGATGATTTCCTCACCATGTTCCTCGCTAAGAAAAATAATGTCGAGGTCTTTAAGAAGATTCGTTTCGAGAGCACTTGGAATGGCGCATGATTGGAGCTACTGAACAAAATTTCCCGATCAAATTATTGGAAATGTTGATTTCCGAATACTTTTGTCGCAACTCCGACAGAATGAAAAATACCATTCGTAGATCGATCCAAAATTTATTTTATAGAAAAAGTATTTATAATTAAATACATATATCGAACTCAGCGAGTACTAATCAAATTATTAGAACACAGAAACTTTGTTGTCGATGATGTAATTCTAAGAACAACGTTTTACTTCCATTACATTTGACGAAATGTTACAAAATAATTATGAAATGAACTTGAATTGTTATTATATATTTACAGTTGTCCTCTATTTGCAGAAGATGCTTCTTTGTCTCTATTATTTTGTTTAGAAGGTTCGAATTCGAATTCATTCTAGTCCAATCTATATTTACATAATGATAATGTATCACTGTACCACTATATCACTGCAGTACCAAATTTTAATCGTCTTTTCCTAAATTTAGGATAACATAACAGCAGCCTATAGTACATAATATTTGTATGTACGAGTTGGTTATAGTCTCTGGTTATCGAATTGGGACCCCTCGATTATTGCTGTGCAAATGTTAAAATTCTGCACCTATACGAAAACTCATTAACAACGATAGAACAATTTCATACATTACGGGTTTTTCCATACATTATACAGAGAGCACTTCTTAAAAAATGATTAACAAACTTTTTAACATAGGCTGAGATAATGTTACACCAGAAATAGGTTTAAGTAAAAGAAGCAACGCAAAATTTACAAATTAATATTTTCTTTGAAAACTTACATAAAAAGTACACCACAAAATATATACTAACAGAATATGCTTCCCACATATACGATTATTTATTTAATCCTATCGAATCGATTTACTTTGTACGTGTTTCCAACCGCGATAAGAAAATAAAGATTGCTCTACAATTTCAACAAACAAAGAATATTATATTTTTTCATATCTGAAAAATGAAATTTCTACGATATTGAGGAAAAATTTGATGAAATTATTTTCAAATTCGCGATTCCAATAGAAACGAACAGTCATATGGATAATAGTTCGAATCGTAAAAATATTTCTCTATTTGCTTCACGAAATTCTTTGAGTGCGAGTGCAATGAAATTTCAACGTTGAAAAAGTTCAAATCTGTATCGACGTGGACCATTTTTCGTACGAATTGTGTTATCGATCGCGGTTTACGAATGCATTCAATATTTCGACGGAAGCGATGGATGGTACGTAGAAATGACGCTTCCGACCTACTCGCTAATTATCACTCGGCTCTAATGGAGAACTTTTTACGCGTGATGGCAGAATGGCTCGGTAACTATTTGTCTGTAATGAGCGTTTCGATTTTCCATCAGAATGTCTCTAAAAGAAGGTACTAAAACGGCGGTTTTTTATTACGTGTAACGGCGACTGAAGTTTCTCCACGTTGTTGTTGCATCTACAAGACGAAACGCCTTACCACGAAATTACTTTTAAAAGTATCCGGAACTTCTAGCCTCGTAACCTGCGCCATAAATATTTTAATTAAAATTCGTTAAGAGAAACCTATAATCTACGTATTTGATCTTCTGGGAAAAGTGAAACTTGACATGGAAAGATTGAAAAAAAGTATAAGAATCGTTTGAATTGCTTCCTTGATTCTTACGCATTGAATACTGTTTCGATGTACGCATCAATTTGAACTTTACGAAATAGAACGAAGGAAAACGAGAATTTATGGAGGAAGATGTTTAGCCACTTTATACGAAGATCGCATCAAGTTTCAGTACGAAGGATAAAGTGAAATGTGCCGTTACCGGCCAGATAGGCATTCTCGAAGAGCTAGCTACGTAATACGCCTCGAACATCGATGCGCACGACATGATACATAGACCTGTCTAAAAGAGCTTGAGAACGGTGGAGAACCGAGTGGAGCATAAATATTTTTCTATTCGATATTTATCCACTTATTAATTCAACAAATGAAACAGTCCCTTTAGTACAGAGAGAAAGTATAAGATTCTGTAACGAGTACGTGCACTAGTTTTATGAATATATTTACGCTTAAAAGGAAAAAACAAAAGTTCTCAAATTTTGCATTAACGATCGACTCTCGATAAGTACGGTGCATCGATTTATTTTCCATTAATGGCGGTCATATCGATACACGTGCGGTATCGTTTTATTTAGAATTAATCATTGGCTGGCAAGTGCTACATGTGCAGGATCGCTATGAAATTCGAGGCGATTGACACAGGCGGATCCCAGTAATTCACATTTACAAAATTTAATTTCTTCCAGATATTCAGCAATAATATCGATTCTTTCACTTCGTTCTTCGTTACCGGACGTTCCGACCAATTTATTTTCTGATCTTCTTTCAACAATGAAATAAAGAATTGGTCTAAAATACAATAAGAAAAAGTATGTTTACTTAAAAAGAAACGTGCAAAGTGTAGGTATATATAATACTTGGTTCGTTTAAGTTCGCTGAAATCGAACATGTAAGCGCTCTAAGTGTTTCTCGCGAGAAGAATTCTGTACATTGATGTCTTTTAGCAATCGATATATTTGTTCTGCGTACTTCGAGGAACGTTGGGTAGTCGTTAAAAATATATTATCGTGCAGAATTTGTATTTGAACATTCACGATTATAAAATGTACATTTCCGTTACACCTAAAATTCTACACCGAAACAATTACATATTCGAGGAACGATGAATCTCTAGAATCGGTGTATAGTTGTTTGAAAAAATCGACCGAACGAATATAATAGGGTGTCATTCACCTCATCGATCGCAGATCGATAAGATTAATCGTGGTTCAGCGTTTAAGTGGAACGAGTTAAGGGAAGACAAAATTTCGAAGCGATTAATTATTCGGAAGTTTGCATGCCAATACTTCGAATTTCGGTCCAAATATTCAGGCCCTGCACTTCTGGTCGGGGAATGTATATCCGTGAAAGGTATTCAGTCACGGGTTAGATATTTCACGAAATTCTCTTTTCTTCTTCGGGTCCTTTTAATTAGAGGAAATCTATCGACAGATCTGTCGTTAAATGCTGCTGTAGTATTCGGAGGTATAGATAACGCATTCAAGGAGAGAACATGTCTCGAGAAAAATGCTAGAATTTTCTTCGGTGACAGTAATTCAATTTTTTATTGAATTTGAGCGAGTCAAATGTACCTCTTAACGATTGAAAAATTTCTGAAAATCAATCCAGGCGATTACGATCAATTTTAATTGCATCATTGTAATGGAACAGAGAAAGGATATCTTACAAGTTGGAACGTGACACATGTAGGTATGCATACGTATTTACTCAATAGGTTAATTAAGTTGAATGTTTTAATCTAATCGTAAGTGGTTTATCAATGCGTGTTATTCGTCCACGAAAAGAAGGTACAGCGTGTTGACAACCCTACTCTAGTTCTAATCCGCTAAATCCCCTACCGTCACAAGCGTTTACCACTACTGCCGATGGCGGTGATCCCATATCGGAGTGAGAATAAATTCGTAGGTCAGGTACATCAGCGTAAGTTCCCAATAAAAGCGTCAAGTATTTACAAACAGAATAATTTGCTTACGGTTTAGGTAGTATCGCTGATTCGATAAATGACTCGAAATGAAGAAATGAATACAATTTAATATGCGTAATGATCGTTAATATTTTGAAAATTATTTCTAGCGAAAAGAACTAATTTGTATTCATTAAAAATAGTATAAATTACATGTCGATAATTGCACGTTCTAAAAACAGATAATTTACCATACGAACCCGTAAGTATAATATCTAATATTTCTAGAGTATTCAATTTTGAGATAATTCCAAACGTAGTCGATCTCACTGTATTTTTCATTCGTTGTCCGAAATTTGTATTTAGGTTGAAATTATGCCCATTTTTCTGCAATACGTGTATCGCGAATGAATAGCGAAATGGTAAGGTTACTACCGGGCATAAGTTGGTAAACGGTTTACCGTTTTGCATTATCCATCTCGTTAAAAAGTAATGAAAAGAAAGAACCACCGTGCACGCTACCGGCGACAAGCATTTTGTTATCTCGGCCGCGACTCGGCTAATCTGCGTGAACAAATACGGAATGTTTGTATTCACCAACCACACGCATATTTTCTTTGCCGCGTACCTTTCAAGTGAAATACAGCGGCCGTGCTCTTTCAACTTTTCCATATGTTACTTATTACGCCCCGGCCGAAAGGATTTTCGAAAAACTGCTCTCGCACGTTTCCATGATAACTCCGAGACTTTTCGGTACACGGACGCGAAACTCGATAAACCAAAGCCTCGCTGTTTCCCGATTAAACATTTCTCGTTTAACGCTTCGTGATCTCGTTGCGTCGGAATTACGATAAATTGAAGCAACAAATGAATCTTATCTCGTTCCACTTCGTTCGAAGTTCATTCCGGAGAACAGAGTCTGTACAAGTTATTTCAAACTTATGTTTAGAGTTTAACGGGAAGTTCGAGCACGATATAGCACCTGGTAAAGAACCGCGATTATGTATCATTCGGTCGAGAAAGAAAGCCACGGGATGTTTATATCCCCACTCTAGTTCTGGTCGGCTGAATCCCTTAACATCACAGGTGATCCCATAACCGAGTGAGAATCAATTCGTAGGTAATGTGCATCGTGCACGAAGAAATGAATACAATTTAATATGGGTAATGATCGTTAATATTTTGAAAATTATTCATAGCGAGAAGAACTAATTTGTGTTTATTAAAAATAATATAAATCCCCTTGTACTCATTTCTGTCGAGATAAACACTAATAATTAACTAAGATTTACTTTGCATTCGATTAATTAGATTTTATTTCTTCATACGTTGTTTCTGTTACATATTTGTAACAGCTTCCTCTTTCGGTTGGTTTCTCGTCTAGCATTAATTTTGCTTTTATTTCTTATTTTTATTCTTATTTAAATTCGAATAAATACTATTCCAATAAACCTTGTCCATCTCCGATATCAAATCGTAAATATGCAGTTGCATCTTGTCGATGGTATGCAGTTCTAATATTCACTTACAAAGTAACTTATGAAGTATCGACCTCTAATTTGTAAACATTCGAAAAGTGTAAAAGTTATCGATAAAATAATGAATCGTATAATTTTTTTCTTTCTATGCACGTCATTAATTGATATTGAGTTGGAGTAGCTGTTAAACTACAAATGTATAATATAGTGTCTAAATGCATGGGCTTCTTTCAAATCTTTGAGCAAAGAAGGGCAAATGTACTCCGAAACGGTATCCCCTGAAACATTTCAATTTTGTATTGACACAATTTTGATACCGCTAGTATTTTCTGAGAATTCCTTCCGATTTTCGCTAGGATATACGGAGAAACAACTTTCTTTCGTGATTCTTTAGGCCAAAATATTTCTGAAAAATGGAAAACTACCCTTGAGACGAACACCTAAACACCGTTCGATCCTTTTGGGTGTAACACCCTACCGTCGTTAATTTTAGGGAGTGGATCCACAGAAAAGATTACCCGTAAGTCTGCATGCGGATGAAACACTATTCGAGTTTAAACGTAGCCACGATTTAAACTTCCGAGGTTAATCTTCTGAAATGCCCGACACCATTACACTCGAGTGAAATACTGTCGGCTCAAAGCAAAAGAAATTCGATGAACGCAAACTTCGAATTTCCTGAATGTTACATTCCGGAAACGGGTCACCGGGAATTTCCAAAGGAGAAAATATGCGGGATCGCGCTTCCAATTTCTTTGTGCGCCAGCTTAAAAGCGATTACAAAGGTTTCTCGGAATTCGAAGTTCAAATACGGGACACTTTGTCTCGCGAGATTGTTCCGAATTATTTAGTTCGGTCTACAACTTTTAGGTCATCGAATTACCAATATCCGTATTCGCGCTTGTGTTATGAATTTAAATAAGATCTCCTGACGAACATCCCTCGAAACACCGTTGCAAATACATAATAAAAAAGCAAGTGCATTGAGAAGATATTTGTAAATTAAACAAGAAGGAACAGGATAATGAACGCTAGCTATCGAGGGTTTCTGTAGGCATTTCTTCGTATTTAAACTAATTTTGAAAAAAGACAAATAATTGTCTTCAATACTAATCAGACACCTTAATTGTTCGAATCGATTGATACAATTCTAAACTCTGACAGAGTATGTCGCACGATATTACAAGTAAGTTATATAAGATACAAATGATTAAATAATATATAAAATAAGAGTACTAATAATGTAATGACTACTTTAGTTTTAATTGATACTTAAATAGATAAATCTTTAGAAAAATATAAGAACTCTAACACTACGCTAAACGACAGTTTCAGAAAAGACTCCATTATAGTATATGAGATCCCATCGATAGAAATAAGTTAGTCAATTCCAAATCAGGTTGCGCTTGATAAATACTGGACTAAAATCTTCCTTAAAAAATCATCTATATTTACCACTGTTAGGCAACGAATAATTCACTCAGTATTACTTCAGGTAACGCCAATACTACCTTTTTAATCTTTACAGTGTTGTATGCTTTAAAAATAATAAAATGGATAAAAATATTAACTCATACGTTCTCAGTTTTACAAAAAAAAATGAATATTTTGAATTGAAACAATAACATTGAATCTAATTTTCACTGTAGTCAAAAAATACGAAAGGAAAAAGGAAACTAATTCCTCTCTTTCTGTGTGTACGTGTGTGTACATGCACCGACCACCGTGCGAATATTAACACGTCGATTGTCACATAAATTACATGGCATTTAAATACAGATAACGTTACATAGAAATTCAACGAATATTCGAAAGTCTGGTTACTATTAAAACTGTTAGTGAAATTGGTCGAAACAAAGGTATTGGGTTAAGTGTACAAAATATAGAAAAACCTAGAGCGGCGACCGTGGAAAGTTTTATGAAATCGATTTGGCAGGTTATAGAAATAATGCAACTGGGCTGTTAATTTTGTTTCTACTTGGTGGGACGTTGACTTCAAGAAGATGCAAATGGAACAGTGTTATTCCAACCGAGTCATTTGCACTTAAGACACCCTTGTTTCGCCGTTATTTACTTTGCTAGCATTAATTGTTCAACTTGTTGCTTTCTCGTATAAGACGCTGCACCATTTTTAAGTATGGGAAGACGAAATAGGTAGGACCCGGAAGGAGAAGTACACGCCAACATGGTTACAAGACTTTTACGTTGCCCCGGGGAAATTGCGATGGTAATTCCATCTTCCTTGCTCGTAAGCTCTCTAAAACAAAAATTAACATTCGACCCGTACACTGTGAATACGAGTGCCTTTTATGCATGCATTAAAACTTCAGTAGAATTCATCCGAGTATTCGCAATATGTAAAATAAATTTATGTTGAGCACCTAATGAGTATTTATTCAAATCGGAACGTTTTCGACCAATATGTTAAACCACCTCAGAAAATGAATTGAAAGCAAGTATAATTTCAAAGTAAACTCGCAATAAATAAGAGCAACAGATACATAAATAAATATGGTACAATTCAAACTTGAATTTACGAATAATTGAGATTGTGGAAGCAATTACATGCTTAACTGATCGTCGGATCAATTTTAAATTGTTCTATATTCGTTTGTACCATTCTCTTACGTATATATAATACAGGCTATTTCTTCCACATGTATACAATTTTGAAATTGTACTTTTTTCAATGCCAAATGTTTGTCTTATAACGTGCATTGGAACAAACGAAAGTTACGTACTAAAGGTTAGTAATTCAGAAACAGAAAACACTAAATAAAAGATGGCAACTGTATTTTGAACAAGGTAAAACAAGGTATGAGAATAATAGTAAATTATTTTTAAAACATAATGGTTATGTTCCTGTATTTGTTGTAAAAAATTGCGGTACAAAGATAACTGAAGTTTACAAGTTTCTTTATGTACCTACACCACAGTCATTCGCAGCAACTACCTTATTACTTGAATCTTAGTTTCTCATTAGACATGTCACAGGACCTACGTGGTTTTACATTACTTATACAGTGCTGGACGAAAGTATTGGCACAGCATCATTGTTCTGATACAAGTGCTTATAACTATGAAACAAATTGATAAAAAGGAGAAATTTTTTAATACATTTATTTATTTATTATTCTAGATTATTATTTAACAGAAACAGTAATATAAATAAAGTGATATGCGAAATAATAACAAAAACATATTTATTGAGCATTTTAAGCGTGGACAAAAGTATTGGCACATTATACAAAATTTAGTGTAGTTGTATCTCTCGGAAAAAAATCCGATTGTTACTTGATGGTATAGGTAGGGGATTCCCTGATAGTCATTTTTTCTAACAGTCATCCTTAAGTTCAGTCGATTAGCAACATAGGAAATATAACAAGCAACAATGTCAAGAAGAGGGAAAGAAACTACAAGTGAAGAGAGAAAAATAATATTAAATTTGCACAAAATGCGAAAATCTTATAGTGAAATAGCAAAAAGTGTTAATAGAAGTCGATTCACTATTAGAAGTGTCGTAAAACGATTTGAGAATCAATCAGATTTCAAAAGTAGGAATCGAAGTGGACGTCCCTCAAAGTTAACAGTTAGAGAAAAACGGAAAATTGTAAAGGAAGTGAAAATAAATTGTAAATTAAACTCATCGCAACTTAGAGCAAAGTTAAATGAAGAAAATCAAAAAGAAGTAAGTTCGAAAACTATACTGAGAGTGTTAAAAGATGCGGGATATTCTGCGTGTGTCGCAAGAAGGAAACCATACATATCCAAGAAGAATCGGAAGATGAGAAAAGAATTTGCAAAAGAATTTATAAAAAAGGATCCCACATTCTGGAATAACGTATTATTTTCAGATGAAAGTAAATTTAATATATTTAAATCAGATGGCAGAGTATTAGTTTGGAGAAAGCCAAATACGGAAATGGATCCACAACATTTACAAGCCACTGTGAAACATGGAGGAGGTGGAGTCATGGTATGGGGTTCCATTGCAGCGTCTGGGGTTGGCGAATTAGTATTCATAGATGAGATTATGGACAAATATGTATATTTAAATATATTAAAGGAAAACTTATTTAAAAGTGCTAATAAATTAAATCTCCCGCGTGATTTTTATTTTCAACAAGACCATGATCCAAAACATACTGCCTATATTGTACGACAATGGATCGTTTACAATACCGCACACACGTTAAATACCCCACCCCAGAGTCCAGACATGAATCCCATCGAACATGTTTGGAATGAATTAGAAAAAAGAATTAGAAAATATAATATAACAAACAAAAACCAATTAAAAGCTATTATTTTACAAGAATGGAACAATATAGAGCCGGATTTTACAAAAAAATTGGTAACTTCAATGCCAAAACGATTGAAGGAAGTTATCATGAGGAATGGAGGGCCAACCAAATATTAATTTTTAATTTCTAAGTACTTTCAATCATTTGTGCCAATACTTTTGTCCACGCTTAAAACGCTCAATAAATATGTTTTTGTTATTATTTCGCATATCACTTTATTTATATTACTGTTTCTGTTAAATAATAATCTAGAATAATAAATAAATAAATGTATTAAAAAATTTCTCCTTTTTATCAATTTGTTTCATAGTTATAAGCACTTGTATCAGAACAATGATGCTGTGCCAATACTTTCGTCCAGCACTGTATGTCTAGTATATTTGAATTGAAATATATTCTAGTAGGTACATACCTATATTCTTGTAGGTAACACAATGGAAACAGGCTATGATGTATAATATAATAACTTTTGTAACATAGTAGTGCGTACAACAATAAAAAACAAATGACTTGAGTGCATATTGTAGTATCGTAAATTCTGGAATAAATGGACGGGTTGAATGTGCAAGTATGCGTGAGAGAGAGAGAGAGAGAGCGCGTAGAAGCAAGCGGAGGAATGTGCGACCTTACACAGGGGGTCGTAACTGACAAAGGAAGACTGGTCTCAGGGACAGTGGAGTTTTCCAATGACACTGATATGAAACAGACCCATCGTCTGCTTATCGTCCCAGCAACCACCCTAGAAGACTAACGCATCCGGCTTATGTCTCTCGCACCCCTCGAGTCGACCATGGCCTCGTGACCTAAGTTACATAGGCCCAGAATTCTGTGGTATAAAGGAGGCTGTAGCACTGAACAGGGGATGGTTGTTGTGCAGCGTGTCTTTGGAAGGGTATGACACTGGTCGTTGTCGAAAATCGTTGTCAGTAGTGTTATTAGTCTGTATTACCTTTAGTCACGTTAACCTCACACCTGTACTCTCGCTATTAAGACAACAGTTCGTTATTATATACATTTCTCTTGATAATAATTATTAATCTCTACAATATGAGAACAATGAACTAGATACCTTGTAAGATTTATAGAGAATTATATTCTCAAACGATTGTTCTCAACAGTTGTTTCTACTGCAGGAAGAAGTAGCAACAGACTTGTCGCGAGGCAAAAACTAACGAAGTTAAAACGCTTTGGAGTGACAATGCTCGAAATGTTTCTTCACACATGTGAAGTGCAAGTGTCACAATTAGTGTCTCATACGATGAAAATCTACAGGTGTTAACCAAAACCACGAACGCGAATGTAGTGGTTAGAAGGAAAAGGCATATGCAAATACAAGGTAGGGTAGAGACACAAACATATCCTCGGGGAACAAGTGTAACTCCTAGTTAGGCACAAGAGATCACCCGGCGGTTTCGCCACTCAACTTTAGGGTCAGCGGCGGAGTAAATTCAGCTTACTTCTTAATCATCGCGATACTGTCTCAAAAAGGCTAAATGTTCCTTTAAGAAGACTTCGTGGGATACATTTCACCTGTACGTTCCATTAATATACATATATTACATGGAAGAGAATTCCTGCTGCTCCATTACAGATCTAAGATTGATAAATTATATATGTATATAAATCCAGGTCGTAAAATGTGTCCGTTGAAATTAAAGGATTGCTTTACGTTAACCGTACGAATTCTCTCGCTCTTGTAACGCCGAGAACAAACTGATTTGAACGAAAATCGACTCAATTATCATTCCTAGCTCAGGATTTTCTAACTTAGGAAATGAACCTGCGGTATCGTGGTACACAAGTGAGAAGACACTTTTAGCTATCCAGTATTAACAGTGGTTTGACATACTTTTAACATTTTATTAGAGAACTATTTGCTATTTTCGTAAAATTTAATTGTGTATTCCTGATACATCGATGTGACTAAGTTAAGGATGTTATTCTTGAGGTTGTACTTTCATTTTTCTCGAGTGCAAGTCACATATGTTGTGCATAATAGGAGAACTTGTACGTGAGAACGTGTTCTGGTCTTATGAGTGAATGTTTTACTGGTTTTTAAATTACAGAAATTTGAAATATATTTGTGGAGCGAAATGAATTTAGAGGGATTGATTTGAAAATTCTACAATTTGCATTCGAGAATTATAAAGGACGTTCTTTCTTATGTCCCATAAATAAGAAAAAGAAAAAAGAATTCCTGAAGGTAAAAATCATTTCAAGGGAAAGACTTGATTCTTCGTAAAATTATATTCATTAAGGTTATAGGTGAATGATTTCAAATTTTATTAAAGATTTCAATTTTACTCGCTCTATTTGAGAAAACCAAGTGAATAGTAAAGTAGACTGTAAGATCTCAAAATTGTACGTAAACATTACATCTATAATATGAGAAGTAAAGTTTAAATGTATTTCGTGTAACACTTAATGGAATCCAAGCTCCTCGTTTCTCAGGGAACTCAGGAAATACCGTGACGGAATCGGCTTCCCTAAATGTAATTCGTAACAGTCTCCATGTTTCCAGTGAACACTACTTGCATTTCCTAACTTGCAGAACCCATTAAAACTGTAAATCAATCGGTGCACCAGTCTATCCTATGACCAGAACTTGAGATATGTAAGGCAGAAGGTTCTGAGAGCCAACTTCCTATACCCTGTACAATAAATTGAAATTCAAATCTGCATACCTAAACATGTTCCTCTGAAAGCCAGGATTATGTAACACACAAAGTACTATCTTTCGTGATGTTCAAAAATCAAGCGAAACACCAGAAAATTTATATCTATATGATGCTTGAAATCATATTTATGGTAGCTTTGTACAATTGCCAAGTACAATTACTCCCATTGACTCCATTTCGAATGAAATGCATACGAAATTGTCGATTACTTTTCTCTTAATTCAAAGAATTTTATTTCTGTTTAAAATGAAAGATCGAATCTTGCGAATCAAGAAATAGTACGAGAGGAAAATTTACATTTATTTAATTCTTTATAAATCTCGTCTACTATTGTCCTTTATAAAAATTAGTATGACTGCTTAGGTAGATGCAACGTATTATCGTAATGTATATATAAATATACTAGGTGTGTCGTTCGACAAAACTTATTAAACAACCTATTAGTCTTTTTAAGCATTTTATTAACATACTCGACCAAGTTATTCGGTTCAGCTTCATAATTCTTCATAGAAGTTGTGTATGTTACACTCTACCTTTCTTTAAGATTCATTTTATATTATCCTTTTTCCAAAAAAAATCAGAATAAATTGATTGAAAATGTTAATAAAATATTATATTAATAAAATACTTGGCAAGGTTAGAAACATTAAAATAGTATCTTTCCCTCTTTTTTTACAAAATTTATTTAAATCAGTTACAGATGGCACAATCGTTTGTATCATTAATTCATTTGGTCCAATGTTATAATTTCATTCAGATTATGTATATTTACTATGAAAAATTAGGTTTCCATTGTTAAACACGAAGCACACATTAATTACAATCTCTATTATTGTCTTCTCGCCTACCAATACATCATTTGCTATGTAATTCAGCCAATAGGCAGTATTGCTAGAATAGCGTACACATTTTAAGTAATTATTTCGAAGTAATTACAAAATATAATTTATCACTAGTCGTAATTTTATTGCATACGTAACAACTATCGAATTCTCGCGTCATTTCAAACACTTATTTACTAGTATGCATTTACGCTTTCGTAAATTACGTAGTTCTCTCCCACGATAATTAGTTTTTTACACGAAGTATTGGAAATTAATGCAATACTCGCAAATTAAACGAATGCAAATAAAATTTACATTTTTTTGGAGAACTTCAATTTTAATTTTCCGCATTTAATAAAATTACCATTAGGAAAGGAATTATTTTCAAGAGTTCAAGAATTATTTTCTATTTAGGGATTTAAGTATTTAAAACGGATATCGATAATCAAATATTGAATTATTTTCTTAAAAATAATTGAGATATTTTCTAATTACATTATTCTCGAGGACCCACCATCAATTTATACAATTAGTATGCAACTAGCATTTCGAATTACATTTCATACATATGTATAGTTATTCGATTCACTCTTCGTCACAATCAATTATTGGGAAAATGCATAACGTCCAAGATGACAGTCTCTGAAATGCAATTCTCCTACTCTCGGGAATAATTCGATATTGACTATTGAAGCGACAACGTTGCCGAGATTCAAGTCAGAATCCCCACACTGGTGACCTTTCAAAAAATTTAGATTGTTATTTAATGCATGTAGATATTCCAAATGGTTCAAATTGGTACGAATTGTGTATTGTTCGCTTACATTTTCGTATACGTGCACTCGAATTTCTACGTTGATTACTAAGACTTTTCGTTTCCAATTTCGTTCTCTATAATGAACATAATTTACCATTTCTATTATCTTTGAAATGCCTGCACAAAGGAAAGAAAATGCTTCGTTGACAATTTCTTTCGCGTGTACATTAAGTTTATATAATTATTCGTTTTATTACCAATTACTATTGAGTTTACATAATTATTCATTTTTAAATTCACATGTGGAATACAAATATTAACTATCACCATATTTTGCTTATCTATACAATTTATAAACTTGTGATGAGCAACTTAAAATTCTAAAAGTCTCTAAAGGACTTCAAAATGACTTACGATTTTGTAAAAAAAAATACCAATTGCAAATATGTAAGATATTACCATTATTTTAAAAGAGTAAGTTTATCTTCGTTACATAATAATCGAAGATAAAATAACTTCTATGTTTACAGTAGACAAAACCACAATACGCCGGGGAAATGTACAGTTGAAGATGCTTGACAATTGCTTCATAAAACAACAGTTCAGTATTCTTCAATTAAAATCAAGCACTCTGATTATTTACATAATCGATTGAAAATTAAATGACATCATTGTTAGACCATTGGGAAATACAACTGAAACAGAAAGTATCTTAATGTCTTTACTGTTGTTGGACTACTTTTACTCGATGCGGTGGCATAAATAATTTGCACTTCAATCACACGAAAGCTTTAAAACTGGTACGGGATCAAATTACAGTACCATTGAAGGTAATTGTTTATCTTATGAGAAATTTAAAGAATGTCATTTTGATGAGTACGCCCTGCGGGTGCATTTAACTCCTTAAACGCAAAGTGAAGTTTTAAAAGTTTCTCTGCTCTTTCCTACGCTGGAATCCCTATCTATTGTACTTTCGACTTTAAAGGTACCTCAAAGAGTAGATACTTTACTTTGACGTGAAGCGATCGAGATATTTCACGTATAATTAATCTTAACCTTGTGTACTTCTAAATTCAATTAGAAGAATCAAATTATCACGAAATCGTTGAGATTGTGTTGTTAGCATTGGTTAAAATTAAAATCGTTAGAATTAATACTTAAAAAGTGCAGTAAATATGAATATCTTGCAGTGCTTCGTATTCACAACTTTATTCAAGTAAGTTGTATAATTTACACTTGTCTTAGAAGCCAGAACTTCAGCATTTACTTTGGTACAACAGCGAATCAATGGAGTTTGCAGCTTCAACTGATTTAACAATAATCGAAGACACATAGTTGTTCACAGAATGGAGGTCACTTGATCATTTGATCGACCTGTCATCATAGCTGAGCACGTAAATTGACCACGAGACGTTATGGCATTCCTCAAATGACTACTACACGTTATGCTCGGATGTTACACGAATGTACATACCATTGCTAGTACTCACCTACGTCTGTCTGTCAAACAATGCACTCGAACCTATAAAGGTTTAAGAAGTATCTATACATGTGCCAATGTTTGGCATAATTCGAATAAATTCGAATAAATCTTGTCTGTACAATTGTGAAGTTAAACCTATCCTATCCTTATAAACGATGCAAATAGTAAATATTCGTTATTCCCATTGCTTGGCTGCAACGAATAAAAGCTTTTCTAAAGTGATTATGACTTCTTTGGTCATAAATACAATTTCTTTTATTATTTTATTTTATGCAAAATAGAACAAGTTTTTATTATCTAAATATTATACTTGAACGTAACCTAAAATATTTTTCATTATTTAGTATACGATTGCTTAAACTACGAAGCCTAAAAGAAAAATTATATTAGTGTCAGAATATTTTTGGAACGAAATGAAAATCCTTTTTCGGACTATCATTAATTATACGCAATTGAAAGTTTTACTCTTATGACGACACAATGAAAAATATAAAGATATTCATTTTGCATTAGCAATTGACACATCGATAGGCGTAACGTATCACTTTGAAGTACATTCTAGTATCGGTCTCATCTCGAAGTAAGAAAGGTGAAGGCCTATGAAAAGAAGGTTATACTACGATAAGTTACGACAGATACCCTGGGGAGTGCTCTGAACGTTGTGGGGTTAGGGTTGGCGATAACACCGAGCAATAAATTGTAGAGTCGCGTAGCTATTGAGTGTCATACGATACTGTTTACAATATGTAAGACTATAGGAAAAAATGGTAAGGATCAGATGTCGATTGCTAAAGAAAAGGAGCTTAAATATTTAATATATATATTCATAACATAATATGTAAGTCCCATAAAGTTCCTATAAACTATACTGTTATGTAAAGTAACTTGTTAATATATATATATATATATTTATTATTTATGGTTCGAATAAGGTTGTAGGTGCTTTGATTCATTTTCATCGGGAATACTTCATCATTGGTAATATGAATACGTACCTATATTATAGAGATGAAATTAACGATAAATGTATTTTCATTGGTTAATGAAAAATTCGATACCATTTTAAGTGAAACTTTATTATGATTCGAAACTATTAACCACGAATAATCAGGAACAATTTTTGAATCAAATACTATATTAAATTCTATGTTAAATTGTTCCTTATGTGAGTTACTTTCAACTCAGAATATCCACCTGTTTTCATATTTATCACATTAATTTTCACTCTATTTAAAATGTAATTAATTATCCGCATAATTACTGATATTGTCGTTTTATATTTTTCGTTGCACCAGACATCCATTCACGTGTATTGGTAAGATTCATTTCATTACTTCTATTATAAATGTGCCTTTTCTACTATTATTTTTTATTTTTATTTCATTTATAGTGCTTTCATTTCTTATAATATACAAATAATACCATCATTTTTCCAAATAGAATTTTAAGTAAAGATCAAAACGATGATAAATATTTTGTTTAAACACGTCACTATCAAGCAGAGAAGCTATAATTCTACCTCTTTTAATTATTTAAATCGTCATCATCTTTACAAAGATGCTTATCATCGAGAAAACTAAAATATATTTAATATTTAAACAATTTCTTATTACCCGAAGCATCCTACGTTGGCTTGTATACATTTGTGGTAACAAATAACATGTGTTTCAATCTCTAATTTTAAAAACTGCCTGTTCTTTATGCAGTATATTCTCTCGTAAAACTAAAAGCGATATTCAACGAAAACTCAAAATGAGAAACTCGTAAAATGCAATATTCAAATGTGGTTCCCTAATTTATATTCAATGTCTGTTTTCTATGTGAGTACGTATGAAAATAATACAATATAAACTTAATGAAATGTTGTGTGTCTTTTTTTATTTGTTCGTTGCCATCCGTGTATTTTAAAAGTTTCCTCTTCGAAATATCACAAAGAGAGGGGTAAAAATATTATTCTGAAGACCGATCTCCCTTTCCAAGAGAATGATAGTTCGTAACTTACAGTACTTCTTCTACGATTCGTATTGAAATAATTGTTTTTTGTACTTCTACAACGATTCGTATTAAAATAATTGTTTTTTCGTATCCCGGTAAATTTTTTCTGAAAATTATACATTTTTTTTTCTATCTCACGCGAGATATTCTCCCATGTGAGTAAAAGAATATTAAAATTCTAGCGAACAAATGTTCAGTAATGATACTGTCGTTTCAGGAAGGTTTTCTGCACCTTTGAAATTTTTAGAAGGTAGAATTTTTGATTTTAGGAGGAGACTAGGAGGACTATAGAGAGCACTGTAAAAAGATATTCTCAAAGACGATTTCGTTACGCTATATATATCCAAGTGCACACTATAAGTTGGAGATGCGGTGCAATAAAGACGAATTTGCGATTCATGCTCCCACAGGAGTTTCTGGAGATTCGAGTCCCAAATTCCTTGCGAAGTCGTCTTGGTGGCTTTGTCAAGCAATGCCCATTGATTTGAAAATTACATGGGCTTCTATCTATGATTCAGCACTTTAAACCTATAAAATTTGAGCCTATATTCTTGAATAGCCCTTTTGATAAAATACTCGGTTTTTCTGAATATGTAATAAATCAGTATCGTATTTCGTATAAATAATAAATACAGTAGCTCCCAAAAGTATTCGTACACTATATTATAAGGAAATTCTTCTTACCTGTAAGACTGATTTTAATGAAAGTTTGTGTGCACGTAGAGCATAATAGTGCATATATAGAGAAATTTTTTGTCCACAGGAAATTTCTTTAAGAAGATGAAATCAAGTCTCGAAACTTTTAATGTTATTTTTATTTTTTTAACGCAACTTTTCATAGAACTTTCTTCCAACAGAATGATAAAGCACTGAACGGAATAATAAGAGCTGAATATTTTCCATATGAAAAGTTTTGCTCTATTTTGCGCTATTACGAAATTGTATGTGAAAAATCGAAGAGAAAGTGGCACTGTAAAGGCTGATTGCAAGAGTTTGCAACGACTTTCATTTTCTTTGTAACTTCGTAATCTTTTAATAGCTGTAAGATTAACAATTTTCAACAGTTTGAAAAATCTTTCGAGATATACTTACCTAAATATCATTAGTGACTGCAATACATCTGAATTTCATCAAAATTTGAGATATGTACTCTCAACGTTTGAAATGTGTGTTCGATTTGACATGAAATAGTCGATACACATTTAACCGTGCAATGCAGGATACAATGTTACGAAATATTCACGAAAAGTTAATCTCTAATAAAATTAACCATTATAAATCAATGATCACCGCAAATCTCTACAATATACGTATTTTCATGAGAGGGTACGTGTAACTGTCAATTAAGGATTGCGAAACAGCTTCGTCCCTTACACGTGGAAATTGTTCGGTACCGGTAAATGTTCCTCGGATCGATGGAAATCCAATAAAGAATAAATTCCTCTTACCCGGAAGGATAATAATTTAGGTCATGGAGAATCGTGCAAGGAGTACACGTGTCAAGTGGCTATATCAAGGTTCGGCTGTACATGTTACAGGTCTTGTGGGCGGTGATTAAAATGACCGCAATGCTCTTGCGGCGATGTTCAGTCCGCCAGAACAAATTCTGAACGTTCTCCTCGGTTCCATAAAATCGAAATAATCTGAATAAGTTTTACCGTATGGAGGACATAAATTAAACCCTCGAGCACGTTTGCAATTTACATAAAATCAAATAACTAAGAACAAAATCCTACAGAAAACCTCTCCCGAATGAATTTCTAATGTCTTTCTAGCAATGTTTCTAAGAAAATACATCGAATCACGCAACGACTACACAAATATATTAGTTTTCCTGGAAAATGTTGTCCCTACTAGACATTGTGCAATTGTTCATACATACATGACAATTATGTAAAATATATTACACTTATGTACAATTTACTTGTACGATTGTTCGAATATTGAAACTAGGATTGAACGTTAAGCACTCGGAAGATTAATAATTTTAATGTTTTGATTCTTGTACTCGTATTTTCTGTAACGATGTACATTATTCTTTTTACAAATACAGTAAAATTGAAAATATTATTAATTTTTTTTAAATAATAATCAAACTTTTACTCTTTTATCAAACATACATATATAAAAGTGATCAAATATAATAATATCTCACAAATTTTTGGAATGGTGGTGTATTTTAAATTGGATTTAATATATTTAAATCTATTAATTTCATAATACACAAAATAAGTTTCTCATAACGTACAAATAATTTTATCCATGATAAATATTATTCTAATACGAACTTTCATTAAAATTAATTATCAAATTGTTCAACTTAAACTTTATTTTAACATATTTGTTTGTGTTGAATTTTCAGGCTAATTGTATCAAAATATTTACTATGTAAAATGATTTTGAGTGAAATCAAACTATTTGACCAGTGATTGGAATTACTTTGATTATAATTCTTTTATCAGGCGAATACTATCCCACTCTACTATATAAACTACATATATATAAACTATACACTGTTGTACAGCCTATGTACAACTTGTGTTGTGTCTGTCACAACACAAGGTTAAAGAATTGGACGTTCCTTCGAAACATCTGGAAATAAATTCAAGGTATTGCCTCGGTATAAACAACGTTTACTTTTTAGGTCTCCTCGAACAAAAGGGCTCTATCCATTTACCTCTGCAGCCAGAATAGCATCATAAGACTCGTGTTCTAACGCTGCCAAGAATCTAGAAAAAGTACAGGAAGCGAAGTGTAAGATAAACGAGTTTTTCGTCTGTCAGAGTTCTCCTGGCAGCCCAGGCAATGCTCGACCATCCGTGCCGGCACGTCGTGGTCAAACTTTTTTTCCTCGTTAACCGAAGATGAACGTGCGGTGACGTTGAAGTCGCCGTCTCGTTAAACTTCCAAGTCTTTGCCTTAGGACGCTCAAAAATTCCTAGAGGCTCGGGAAAGGAAGAAATAGCAGAACACCTTGGACCATTTCCAGATAACAAGAGAGAGAGCATGGTTGCGAAGGAAGCATCAAAGAGTTTTAGCAAAGCGAGAGAAATTTCATTTATCTCCGCCTTCCCCCTTAGCCCATTTCATCTTACATCAGATATTGATTTAACGTCGAAATCGCAATGTCGGGTACACAACACGCTTTGAACGCCAAAAGACAATTTTCGTTCGAAGACTTTCTAGTCTAGCAGGAACTATCGAAGTGCTCTAACTCCTTTAAAATTTGCAATTCTAATTCGTGTCGAAAAATTACAGAACTTTGTCCACCTTCGAGCTTGCCTTTGGCTATTAATTTCAACGTCGAACCTTTCGATACGTTAAAGTAAATCGTTTCGTTATTTTTCGACCAAGGCTCGAGTGAAACGACAAGTAATTAAACACGTATCCGTTTCGCTTAAAATTCGATGGTGCTGAAAAATTCAACCGTTTCTAATAGAAATAATGTGAAAGTTTTTGCTCTTTATTACTTTTTGAACTTCCTTCGATTCAATTCGTGAACTCGAAATTTAGTAAGTGTCTTTCAAATAGATTGCTATCATCGCTGTTCTAATGAAGTGGAAGTCGAAGTGGCATTCATTTCAAGTTAGCAATGTTTCGTGCATAATTACGATTAATTATGGGAAATGTATAAGGTTGAAAGCGTTTTAATAGCGATGAAAAGTTGTAACGAGATTATAAATGATAAGTGATCGCGGAGAACAACCGCATGGATTTAGATCGGGCTTTCGAATGGTTTCCACGGGCTCTTTGAAAAGGGTGGAAGCAAACTATAAGATCCAATTATCGAAAAACAGTTTATCGCATGGACAGGCGAATGATAAGCCGGATGACCTACCTTAGATACATTCCTTGGGAATGGTGTCGTCGTTTGCGACGCTGAGAATCAAGCGAAGCATCGATTGTTAACTTCGTGATATATGGTGAAGGGTCGAGGACGAGGATTGTCGTAGAATGGAGGTAATCAGAGAATCAAAAGAGGAAAAAATTATACAATTTCCACCACGATGGAACAAAATTTAAATTCCATTGCTGTCGAATGATTCGTTATCGTTCACTTCGCTACTTTAACTCTACGTACATATTGTATTGTATTTAGAAAATATTCGGACATATTTTTACTCGTATTGAAATTTATTTGAATCGGGCAGTTTTGAAGGTACGTGGTTAAAGATTCGAATAAATTTCACTGGATATTTTTGTGATTTTTAATAACATAGTATAAATAAGAAAGTAGTATACTTTACAATAATTTAGTTAATTTTTCAACTTCTGAATATTTTTAAACTTTAGTTAAAACTCATTGTATTCCAGGTTATTATCATTCTTCACTAAAAAGAAATGTTTGTAAAAGGATATCGAGTTTTGATATCAAGTTTTTAAAAATTTCATAATTTAATGCTTACAAAACTAACTTATTTTAAATATAGCAACAAAGAGTTTTGTATCTCTATTTTATGTATACTCCAAGTTTCGAGTTTATCCTCTTAAAATCCTTGTAAGATCGTGTCAAATATTTTGAAAAATATTGTTCGAAGGAAAACACATTTCAAGTGACGAGTATGTGTAATAGAATTTCCACTATTTTGTGATTTTTATGATTTAAAACACTTAAAGCTACGTTATTTTTACAAATTTCAGTGAAGTTTTTCAGAAGAATATTTTTAAGAAGCTAACTCAGAAGAAACAGAGAAAAATAAATCGATTTTTCCAAAGTACAAGATCAGGATACCCTTTTAAAGTAGAGGTTATGCAAAGAGACTGAATGAACTCTAAGACTGCATATGGAGTTCAGGGCGCTAGGTAACACGTGACATGAGTGTGTTATGTGTATGTGAGAAGTTTGAAAGAATAGTATGATCGAGAATCGAGAAAGAGCATTTGCATCGAGTACGTAACAGTTAGAGAGCTCTAGAAAACGAAGATATAGTTTAGAAGAATCGTCGTACAGGATTTATTTTAATTTACTTAAATATTAATAATTGTTATATTAAAAAAGTTTATGTTATTACATAGAAGAACATAGTATGTGGGCAGTTGCAAGTGCCAAAAGAAATTTATGATACCATTTATTCTAAAGTTAAGACAACTATTCGAAAATCTAAATTTTTAACAACTTTTACTTATTACAATTATTACCATGTAACGTGTAAGATGTACATAAGCTGTATGCATGAATATACTCGCATATGTATATAAAAATAAAATACAATTGGGAGACTTTGTTAAAATTTGTTCAAATATCATTAAAAGGTACGTGCACAATTTCATTCTGAAAGTGTATCAATTCAAGAAATTGATATTCTGTTAACAATTTTAGATTCTGTTTCACGCACCGTAATAAGAATATTCAAATGAAATAATTGTAGCTATACTTACGGAAATACTTGATATTAAACATTTCTCCTATACAAACAAAAACCTGTGGATAAAATTCATAAAAACTGCGAAAATATCATTGTTACATCGTTCATGCTTTTAGTGTTCAATTAAATTGTACATTAGGATTCCGATTGTTATATATTCGAAGGATCTTGGGATCAATTTACGTCTTATACTATTACGGATACCGAATTGTGGTAAACCAAACGCTAAGCCGAGCTTATGTTTTGTTCAACCACTCTATAATCTGCTTCAACACTTTAATACTGGATAACCTGCCGCTATATTCCTTCGTTTCCAAAAACTGAAAGCCATTAACCTGATACTACGTCTTTTTATGTACAAAAACTGGGAGTCGTTAACCTACTATTCTCAGCTCTTAAGAGTGAATGCTGTGATAAATATGTATAAAAGTAAGCTTATGACTGTGCATAAATTTTGCATAAATAAATAGATATTATTTATGACACGTTGATATTTCGGTAAGAAAAGTATACATTGAACGAAACAATTGGATCATAAATTAAATCATCGTTTTTTAAAATTATTTTGAGCAAGATGGTTAATATATTTTAGAGAGAAAGGAACGTAACGAAAATTTACGCAGATACCCTGTATTTTGAATTTAATAAAAGAGAAGGTACTACGTATGCTGTTGCGAGCATCGACAAAATTTATGGTAGCGTTTATTTCGAACCTAAGAACAAGTATTCGATAATCGAAACCTTTAATAATTTTGAATTATTGCAATTGTTACTGTTATTTAACATACACTCATAACATATTACTCTTTGTTCTCGTCACAGCATCTACAAACCCTGACACTCGTGACGAAAAGTTTCTCTTAAAGTGGCGAGTTTTCTGTAGGCGAGTTTCAAAAATAGAAAACAAGAGACACATACTTTAATGGATAATTAGGACTCTTAATGTTGCTTGGATTTATGGATATCCGAATTTTAAGTATCCGAGAGTATTATTGATATGTGTGAAGAAGGAAACGTGGATAGTGTTTGTCTAGACGTGACGACTCAGATTCAAGTTCGGATATCCGGATACTGAGACTCGGATTTGGGATCCAAATTTCAGTTACAATGACTATTTCGGGTACTCGAATATCCGGACAGTAAGAGCTCTGGATAGAAAATACGTGCGATGTTTCCACCTTGGAGACAGTTCGGTGTAATTGGTTTTCGTGATTGATGCGCTGTCCAAACTCTAGGGAGATACGAATCATAAATTGCTACGGAATTCGATAAATGATTACATGGTGAGTGTCGAAGCAAGGAACCTCGAGTGAGGCTACTTTTCGACGTTATTAATGACCGTCCGTGATTTTCTTTCCTGCTTGTCGTTGGTTAAAGCAAAGACAGAGTTAGCGGGCTTATTGCGTTTTATTAATTGCCTCGACCTAGTTAGTAATCCCGAGCGAACTCGATAAATAAGATAACGAGACGGGAAGACGATCTATGTTCCTTGTCAGTGTTGAGCTCTTCGCCAAAAAATATGGCGGTGCCTTTATTTTATTAGTGAATTCTTTTCCTCTTTCGGGGCGCTACCAAGGGGTAGGGGAAAATAATTACGAAAGTTTACAGTGCATTGTGTTAGTTACGGTTAATGGGAAACCAGCGTTATAGAAACGATTTCCTTCGTCCCTTCTAAATGAAAATTTAAACGGAATTTATATGGAAATATGAGAGATGGATATTTCGAAAGTTTTCACGCTATCTTCGTTACTTTAAGAATTCAATGTAAAATACGTTCTGTATTATAATCTGCTCTTAATAATATATATATATATATATATATATATATTTAGCTAAACGATTTCGTTATTCACAAAATAATATTAAATATTTTACAAGACTACAACTTCACTACAATTCCTACTGTCATCACCGATATACCATATATTAGATTCTTAAATATATTTGCAACATTTATGAAAATTCAATGAAAACTCGTTCGTTTCAATTGATCCAGAACTTAGACACCTGAACGTTTCATTTTCTATCCGTATCTCCATTGCACTTCGGTCTTTTCAAAGCTTTACGTTTTTGATTTCAAATCCAATGTGAAGTATACTGATGCTACTTGGGTAATCCTTCTGTTAGAGAGGCACGATTGTAATCGAAGGTGGAATGCGATTGAATACGACACTGGAAACCTATTGCTTTACGTGATACGTTTCACAATTTGTTCTGAAGACGAAACGAAATCGAGATACTCGAACGGTAGAACAACGAATAAGCTACAAATGCGAAGTGGTAACTGTTCGAGCGATATTGTGTAACACGAGTGATGTCTTACCTGATGTACACAGGATCCACTTGCACTTAATTCTTCATGAATCACATTTCTGAAGCTTTCTTATATTGCGAAGAAAAATGGTAGAAAATAGCCAATTTCGGTCCTCGTTTCAAACATAGTATTTTACAAGGCATGTATTCTGTTGTTGAAGATTTCACAACCGCGTGAAGTTTCTCATAATTTGATAACGAAAACGAGCTCCCAGTTGGTACATATGTCATTTCTTTCTTCCTTTTCAAATAAAAAATTCTGTTGGTTAGGATCGAAGATAAGCTATCTGAACGCACGTATGCAGTTTCAAAAATCCGCGCAAAACTGCGAAACAGTACTTACTAGTATAAGTATTAATAGCATTAATAAACAGCTACTAAAATCTGCGTTTTTAATATTTCAGGACGAGAAGAACCAACTGCTTATCACGAATCTTTGGCTCAAATTGGTAAGTTCTAAAATTTATAAATTCTATTAAATTAGGATGCAAGTATATATTTCTTTTATTCGTTTCTTTAAACATTTGCGATTTAAGACCAAGTCGTCTTCAAGAAACAAAATCCTGAATTCTAACGATTTTGTCTCAAAATTATACAAAATTATAAGTATGCATAAAAAAGTAATAAAAGATATGCATATAGATTGAAATCATTTAAACATTATTTCAAACTAGTTTTGTTATTTTAATAAGAAATAAATATTCGAATGGTCAAGAGTGGGTATATTCTAATTTAAAAATTCTCTCATGCTTTTTAACTACTTCAAGATTATAAATTCTATAAAATCTTTGTTAAAATATTATAGACTAACTTGCCTACAAGTATGATAGAATTTAAAAAATATTTTCGATCAGTTTCAGTGGATAAGTGAAAAAACAATGAAAATATGTATTACAAAGTCAAATTTGTTTTAATCATCCTCTTGTTTCGCATTTAAACGCACTTGTTGCTTTAGAATCTTTCAAACTGTTTCGCGCTGTCCAAAATAATTAAAAACAAAAATTGAAACGTTTTGACTTGTTGAAACTAATTTATCAAAGGTTTCATTATTAACGGAAAATATTTCACGTGAACGAAAACATATACGATAGAATTTAATTTTGATAAAAATACAATAACTGAAATGCACAATTAAACAATTTAGACGTTTTTGCTATGATATAAAACGCTGAGAATTTTTATCAATTGTATAATATATAAATATTGTAAAAAATTTAAAAAGAAATTTAACACATTTTAATATGGAGTATTCTAAACAATTTTTCGATTCATAAAAATTTTAAATGTTTCAATGAAGAATGAATAAAACCAAATTTATAACCAGAGAATTCAATATTAAATCGGTTTCGTATCTTGTAGCGAGTCAATCTTATGAATTATGTTACAAATAACTTTCTAAGGAAACTTTTGTTTTACAAGGAAAAATAGTAGAAATTGATATTAGCTGAGTAAGGAAAAGAGGTTGTGTGTCAACGAGTAACCAATTAACTCTTGCAAATTAAATTTATTATTAAACCATCGGTTAATTTATAATTGAATGGATTATAAAACAAAAAAGACTGCAGTGAAGAAATTGAGTTAATATCGAATACCAATGCAATTGTGATTCAGCACATTTTTAAAATATTGCACATTATGGGAAATCCGATGAAGGTAAAACGAGAGACGCTCTGTCTCCAAAAGATAAAAGATTAATTTTACGTGTAATTTTAAATTCATGCTGCAAAGTAAATAAAATCGTCCAACTAGCTAAGGTTTTCAAAGCGAATCCTTTAAGAAAAAGCTCCATTTAAAAGAGCGCTGCAGGAAAGTTGGATTTGATTTCGCGAAACGATGTTTAAATTGGACAACTAAATGGGAAAGGATAACCGTCTTTAATGAAAAAATAATAATTTAACTCGTCCTGATAGCTGTTCTCTTTATTATTAAGAGTGTAAAAGAGAACTTTGTCGCACAGATAACAGAGAGAATCGATCATTATTTACAGAGCTTTCAGTTCCGAAGGTACTGTAACATTGTAAAGTTATCAAGTATATAACATTTTTTATAGAACAATGTCAGCGAAATAAGATTTATAGAAGATTCTTCGATTCTTACGGGAAGAAGGGAACCATAGGGAAACAATTAAACACATTATACGATTAAATAGTGCAGACATCTGATGTACATTTTGGTAAGATTTCTTTTTTTCTCTTGACAAGGAAGTTTCTAATAGTAAGCGATAAGCTGATAATCTGCTGCATCGGTTCTTTAATTTTCATGGGTGGTACTTTGTACAAAAATGGTGGACAGCAATGACGTTCTTACTCAGATATCTAGAGAACTACGAGAGAAATATCACGACGCTGAAGTATATCTTCAACTTCGAATCGTGGTCATAACAGATTCTTATCAACTGGAACTATTAATAGAGTCACGGCAACAGGTATCCCCGACAGAGTGGCTGAAGTGGCGCACCCTTATTAGGGTAGACTGCCGTAATATTTCCTTTCAGAAGGTTTCGAACCGCGCTTTAAAACGCTTGTCGTTGCTCATTTCCAACGGCTTATGCCTCGTCAATCCTCGCCCTCATTCACAACCTCTACCGAGCCGTAGCAAGAACGGCTTTGCAATGACCCAAATTCGCAGTTAACGATTCGACGATGATGTTTTGCCCGATTGACAAATCGACCGACCACCCTACGACCTGTGTCAACAATTACAACGGAACAGAAGCCACATCGTATGCAGCCTTAATCACGTATTCTTGATTGCCGTTCGGTGATTCAGAAATTAATATTTGAGACTATTGGGAACGTCAACATTCGTGCCAAATTGTTCCGCAACGAGCTTCCTCATCGAGTCAGAAAAAATATTATTGACAAGGCTCGGAGAGTTCGTGCGTCTGGTATCGAATTGAATAGATAATCGGAGAAAAAAAAACTACGGTTTTGAGATAGTTATAGTTAGTTCTGTCATAAGTACTTTGCTGTTGTAAAAAAGTAAAAGACAGTATGGATTTCAACTAATCGAGATTCATTTTCACAATTGATAATAAGAGAAAAGTAATGGTATCGTTTAAAATGGACACATTTTACAGCGATGCAGACGTGGACACACGGCGAAAATAAATAATTCTTATTATCAGGGCATTCCTCAGGCTATTCAAATTTCTATGAGACGTTTTGCATAATCATTCATAAGTGGATGCAAATCTAATTTACCAGAAAGTCAGCGATTGTATTGTGGGAAGTGCCTCGTTAAGGTGTGACTCGTATTCATTTATGTGACAAAGGCGTTTAAACTAGGAGTAAAGTTTGCTAAAAAGTAATGTTGGAAGGAGTAGCAAACCTCTGAGTATAACTCTTTTACGAAGGGGAAAAGGTCGGTTTTTTAACGAGACTTTGGTCTAGCTTACAAAACGAAAACAATTTAAGAGTGCACATTACACAATATCTCGGACTTTATTTTAGTTGAAAATTGACCTTCTGATACCTCAAACTCTTGCAAACGGTAGTAGACAGTGTTCGATAACTATTGGTACAAATAGCAACATGATCGTTCTACACGAGACAATGGATAAAAAATACAAAATTAAATTTATTCGTAGGAAGCTTTGTATTCAACTTTAAATATTTGTGCATGTGTGCTTGACTGTTTCAAGACAATGGACTTTGTGAATTATGATTATTTACACAACGGAAAATGTCAGTGCTTAACGAAAATAAATCGATCGTAAATTAAATCGGACAATTTTAATGAAAAATATTATTTCGTTGATATAATTACCCGTCTAGTATTCCACAAATGAAACATTACAATTAATAAAATGATACGAATTCTAATTTACCACTACTATGCGTTACACGTATATACGTATAAAACTTATTCGATTGTAGTAACATTAACTCTTTCACTTCGTTAAAGCTCTTTTAACCTCGTTTAAAGCCGTTCGTGATTTCTCCACTTTGAAACAAAATTATGTACCGTGACGATGTCACTTTCAACTTTTACGACATTACACAAAGCATTTCGGTTTTGTTGCAGAAGATGCAGGCGTGTAAATCTTTCATACGTCGTTGAAAAGTTTTTGTTCCCTGCTTTTTAACTTTTTCCGCGTACCCTCGGACGTCAAGTGCATGTACTAAGGGAGCAGAACGCACAGCTGCACTTGACTTGCAATGCTGATATCTTGTTGAATGTAAGTCTCGGAGATATTCAACGACTCCGAATAAGACTCGGAGATATTCAAGATATATTTGACGTTGCCACGTATCGAAACCGCGTCCTACATTTTCCTAATAACATTTCTATCGAACACATTTGCTTCAACGAAGAAGAGTGGGACAATCGAAACGAAATATTTTTCGGGCATACCGAAAACCTCCCGTACCTGGTGTTACAAATAACAAGGTGACGATTCCGTGTGACAAAACAAGACGAAAATGTGAATTAAAATGTATCCGTACATTTGCGGCTCAATTTTCGTGGAAAATGACTTCGAATATTCATACGGTGCAATTTGTAAACATTAGAGAGACTTGAGAGGCTTATTTATGCGCGTCATAAATAACTTCATTACCTCTCCGCGGTAGCACGTCAGTTTACTGTTTGAAAGGTACACATAAACACGTTCACCATAATATTGAAAAATGGACATCAAACATGTTCATTCGTTTACAATAATCTTACGCGCTCGAGAAGTTACTCGTTTTATAAAACTTATCTTAAAATACAATGTTCAAGCATTCGATTGACAAAATATCATGGAGTGCTTCGAACCGAATTTAAACTCGACCTCTAAATGATCACAATTCGTTCTATCGTGACATTCGGTAGAACACAAAACGACAGAACCTAATGCAGTCGCGCAATACTAGTATAGCATAATCCAAGACAACGTACAATAAGTATAATATGATGCGCCTCGTCTTAAAGTTTCCTTAATTCTCAGTGAACTTATATGAGCTACCGTTGCAATGCATTTGCATAGTTTTCATTGAGGTCTCGCGATAGAGAATGCAAAGGTACATACTGCATCTCTGGATCCCGACACCGCAACGTGTGAGGAATACGTATTACGTGAATATGTACCCAGAGTCCCGTAATTTGCATATGTGCACGGTATTTCATGTCAGCGAGTTGGGTGTTGATTAGTTATTAAAGACTCGTGTACGGTAGAGCACACTGTACGCAATTACCAAGTTGGTCGAACTAAACGTTAATACAATTTCCACAATTTTAATTTGCATCTTTACAAAAAATTATCCGAAAATCTCATTTCTGCACTATAGTTCGACTAACGAAATAAACATTGAAGATAATATCCTTGCAACATTGCTCGAAACAATTCTTTTGTGTTATTCCATACATTGTGCTCTTATTAGAATCAAAATCTTGATAATATTGTACAGTTTTAGAATTTAATTGGAATGATAATATATTTTTTTGGTGTTTATATTTAACTTCTATTAAACCTTCACTGGAACAGCCTATACTGCTGCCTGATAAAGATTGGCTATTTCTCAATTGGACGAAAGAAATTAAATACACAATTTAAATGACAAAAATAAGTAAAAAGATTGTATTTACTCATAATTAAAATTAAGAACAAATTTTTTTACATATCTTTATTAGATACAAATATTAATTAAAGTTTCTAACGAATGATTACTCGTATTTCCAAATTTAGAGTAATTTTTTTATTGTTTGAAGCTGACTGTCGGTTAAGGAGTCTCATAAGGAATTTAATTTCGAGTTATATCGTATACGTATTCTATTTGTATCTTTGTCGTTTACCCAGTTGTCACGCAGTCAATTTCGGAACACTTCTCTTGAAGGAAATTGAAAAATACCTTTGTTTACTGGTCTCATCCTTCGTTCGACGTGTGAAATATTTTTCAGAGCATGGAAAGGATGGGGGGCACGTTTTGTTGCACATTCGACGGCATTCGTTGTCACTCGACATCTGCTATGTGAAGTATAAGCAGACTTAATCAAGCGAACACTCACGTTCCCGGAATTCTTCATTCTTTCCTACCTAGGAAACCTGTCAGAGTACTCGTTTCAATTGCTGCTCGAGGAATCGTGGAATTTATAATGTATTTACTGTCTAAACACGGCATCTACAGTACTTCGTGAAAAAATATAAACATAGTGTTGCGTTCGCCTACAATATTTTTTGAAATAAAGTACTGTATAAACATTGCCATGACAATGTATTCTCATTTAAATACCAATATTTTTAACCTTAAAGAGTGCTAGAATTAGCCATCCAAGGAATAGTTTTTGCACTTTACAAATCATTCAAAATAGAATGTATTATTCATTGGCTGAATATTCTGTTGCTAAAACCCTGTATTCGATTTCCACCGAACAAATGTCTGTTTAATGATGTCAAATATATTGCGTTTACTTTTATATGTTTCACATATAAAGTTTGAAATCAATTTCACCAACACGACGATAGTCTTTACTAGTCTAAAATGCGATTCTATTGAGCAAAGATCTGAACAATTTTCGATATCACAAGCTATTATTATCCCATTCAATTATTATTATTATCACATATCGTATACAATTATTATATGTACGTGTATATATGTGTATGTATATATTGCAAGTAATGCCGTATAAAACAAAAATCAGGAGAATCTTAAACTAAATCTGAAAAGTACTCGAAACTTTGTTTCCAGAACAATTTGTCTACTAAAGTATAATCGTTTAAAAACAGTACAACTTTCATTGAAAATATATTTCTCCCTTAAAGTCACACAGTAGCAGCAGCAAAATATGACATAGTTCTCAAGTTGAACCAATAAACATTTCTGTTTCCTCATTAGTCACGTACCAACAATACCAAAATATGATAAATATTGTACGTCAATGAAATTGTTGCCATAAGTCAGAATCCTAAAGAAGCCTTTCGAGGGCTAAAGAGTTAAAAGAAAGGCAAGGTAACGAGTTGAGGGAAACTAGGATTCGAGACGAAACGTTTTATCCTCGCTCGTTTGTACTCTATAAATCTGTTCGAAATGGAAAAATGTTTCCTAGCCAAATCAGTTCTAGGATGCCTCAGGCTGCTTCACCGAATTCGGGATTCAGAACGGTTTCGATTAGGGTATCAACGAAGTAGTTCCGAGGCGGCTTGAAGTGCAGTCGCTTAACACAGTCGTACCGGGACGTAGTTACGTGAAAGTCCATGATTGCAGAAACGAACTTCTCGGTAGGGTGTAACTTCTTGGCTTCCACTAGAAAAGAGTGGAGCACGATTCGAGTAGGCGGAGTACTTGCGTGTCTGTGAGCTTTAACGGCTCTATGGTATTATGAGCGAAGTCAGCGCTAGGTGCACTCTCTTTCCCTCTTGCCATCTCACTATGCCTCCCGAGCTTCGCTTCACTCTTCTGTTAGCCTCCGTCGTGTCCCTATTTCCGTTTCTCACCCTAGTTTTGTGCATTCACCTAAGAGAGGTGAGTAGAAAAAGAAGGAGAGGGAAAGGGAGTTCAGCTACTCGACGTATCCTATCAAGTGTCTTCTGTAATGACGAAAGTTTGTTTCGTTCGAATAAATACTAGCTCGTTCGATAAGTTTTGTCGTTTTCTCCATCGTAAAAAAATTCTATGACACTTCAACCTTGAACAACCGTAAATGTACGAATGAGTCGACAGATCTACGTGAAACTTCACACGTGTTCATCAAACAGTAGTACCATCTTTAGAAAAATAAAACGACCAATCTAATAGCTCCGTTTCTTATCGAACGACAAAACTTTTTGAGCGACTATCATGTTTCTTTTATCTTGCGTGTTCTAGCATTTGTCACAATGTATAATACTATAGTCGATGGTAACTATTTATTTCTGCTTAAGATTATTAAATTAATTTCTGTTGTTTTCAGTAATTTGATATCTATTCCGTTGTAAGTATTGTATACTACTTGTGAGAATTTGGCATAAATCTTCACAAACAAGGAGTGTCACAGTTGCCTTAAAGTTAGGTACTCCCTAAAATTATTAACGAACAACAAAATTTCATTTTACGAAACGCTTCCCTCTTTTAAGGCTTACAGTATTTATTTTATAATTCAATAGTATCAATCCTCGTTACACTAATTTTTCTACCGAACATAGTTTTTCCAACATATTGTATCACATTATTAAATGTGTAATTGTTCGTTCACTTCTATATCAGTGAAAAGGTGATTCTATTATAATTCCAAAGATAACTCGATACTGGGAATCTTTCGTTTATGATTTTGTATGCCTCTAGAATTTAAATTTTCAATTCTTTTACGTTTGTTTGATATAACAGCAGCAGAGACTAAAAGTAATATATCGGTGAACAGAATTTTATGAAGTTTACTTATTAACAGTTTTGTTGCCGAAGTTTCACGCGGAATAAATAAACTCTCGTTTTGCTGCAGGGCAAAAACTCTTCAGTGTCACGGTGCCAATCCAAGTGGTTATCGATTATCCGCCTTATCTCAATTAGGTGATCCTTCATTTTCAGAGTTTATGATATATTGTTTCCCTTAGTTGTTATAAATGCAAGAAAAAGTTCTTTGAAATGAAAATTAACGAAGTAAGATATTCCGTAATAAAAAATAACAAGTATCTTCCGCATCCAAGAAAATGAATGTTAAACATTTTTATAAGTTCGTACGAAACATGAAGTACTTAAAAATGATTTTTAACGAGATTGAATTATGCATTTTGGTTGAATTAATCCTGCAATGTATAGGATTTATTGTAATCTAAACTTTTGTAAAATATGATCTTGATTAATTTTACAAATTCACGTTTGATTGTTATTTGCTACAAAGTGAAATGCCACTTTGAAGTAGGTCAATTGTACCGCTTTATTATCACATCTTATGATTATTTCGACATGCAAGACTTCCGCTCTATGAATTTCGATCGTTCTTTGACTAAAGAATAATATCGAGACCATCGGTTCCCTTGTGAATTAATTGGTTCTAAAGACTATTTATTTATAATTATGTTCTATTGTCCAGAACAGTTGCAATATTCTTCAAAACTTAATTACAGGGTAATTCAGTAACTACAAATGAATACAAATTTGAAATTGTATTTGGTATTCAACTTCCTAAACCAACAATGCGGAAATAGCGTTTGACCCTGATAAATTTTACTCAATATATAAATATATGATCATGTTGTAAAAAAGAAATATTAATAAAATTAAACAATCTTTTTGAACGTTGAAGCTATCAAAATTAAAAATTCAACGAATTATTAGACAATGAATGGAGCAAACATTAAAAAACTAATCTTTATATTGTCGTTATGCTGTTATTTATATTTTTAAAGCTCTACAAATCAATGATCGGTGTGAGCATAAAATATTCTTGACAATTCTTATACCCCTGTATCTTCGTCGCTGTATTATATATTAATTCGCAACGTGCATGACATGTAGCATTTTAGAAAAAAAAAAAAACGCATCGATGTACGTGCAACTGTCGCAACTAGCATCAACAGTGACAGGACAAATCAAGTCGAGAGCAGCAGAGTGGCGAGAATTCTCGTTTGATTAGGTCGTTAATGTACCTGCCACCGTCTGAATTGGGATCGACACTAAGGGCAATTTAACGTATCCACGAGTTATTGGCCCAGATCAATAAATGGTAATCTTGCGTACTAAGCGATTGTGAGTGTGTGAACGTAAAACGGTCACCGCTCGAGTGTCATATCACGCATTTTGATCGACAGGGCGCAGAGATATTTAGCATATACATTGGTGCAAGAAATATCAGAAATAAATAATCCGATAGAAACAACGACGATTAATATGTAAGTATCAATGTAACAAGGGAGTAGAGATTCTTAATAACATCCACATTAATTCAATATTCTATTACATTTACCGTGTACATTAATTGCACGTGCTATTTTAATTGACCATGATTTAAAATACAAGTGAAATTCACGAACCCAATAATTGCACAGATCATCAAGATCACTGCTTCACTTTGTAGCTCGAAAGGTAATCTCTCTGATTTAAAAGAACCCATGGCTAAAGGGATTATCAGTAAATGAAGATCAGAGATAAGCTCTAAAAAGTTTCATCCTTAGATTCTCCTTTAAATGAAAGATTAAATCCATTCAAATCTCAATTCCAACTCCTGCAAATTTCTTCAAGATTCTAGATTGGCGATTCGTTTACCTACCTGCAATCCTCCGATAAGGTTAATCTTATAATCATTTGGATAATAGGAGCGCTAATTAAAGAGGACCATCTTAATTTCCTTCTATAATAATTATACGAAACTGTGTAGAGGAAAATAAAATAGAAGATTTTAATTATTTGATTCGTAGGTTATAAACAATAATATTATTATTTAACAATATTTGTCGTAATTAAAATATTATCAACCACTCCTAAACTAACAAAGGCATTAATAGGCGAGAAAACATTTTTATTTATTTACAGTTCATCTACCAATAATTTTCCTCTTGATCTAAATCGATTAAGATATCTTGGAAATCAGTTATGTGTTTAAGTTATGAAATTATTTGTATCATTGTTCTAAACAACGCAACATTTTTGAATAATCAACATTATATTTCAAGTATTTTTTCTTTAGACTCCGTGTAATTCTATGTAATAATTCAAATGTAAACGCGAAATTTCAGAGAATAAACATTTTGTTTTAATCTGCACTATGAATGTAAGATATATTCTTTCGACGAATATATTAACTTAGTTCGTCGTGTTACAAATAATGAATCGAGTGATTTGAAACAATTTATGGAGGAAAAGAATGTTCAAAAAAGAGGAAAACCATAATAGGCATAATTTTCAAACAACATTATATGTTATTATGTTAAACTTACATCAAATATTATGTTAAATTTACGAACATCTCTTTTTCAAAATAAGCTTTGTTTATAATTTGATTGATGATGTATTTTCCTACTTTTCAAGGTGTAACGTTGAATAAGAAAAGTTAGCCACCTCTTATCTAGAATACGTTAAGAAGCTTTTAAGAAAATCGAGTTAGATAGGCTGTTGCTGATGGTTTTCAGTCAAAGGAGTTCTAATGTGTTGCAAACTTAACATGCGAAAGCTTCCATCTAGGGTATACTAGGTACGTAATGTATAACTAATATCCTTTTATTGTACCTAAAAGCTCTACTCAAACGCAATAAATGTTTAAAAGCACTTGTCAATTTAATCCAAGTGAATATAGATAATTTGTCCTGTATAGTATATATACATATATAATTTCTTAATTTCTTATAAAAATTCTTTTACCAAGATACACTTATCATCAGAGTCACCATTTCAGAAATCTGAAGGTTGTTAGAATATACTTTAAATGAGCCTGTACGTTTTCATTATTGCAGTATTATAGTTAACAACAGAGCAAATTCTGATATTCACTACAAAACAATATGATTGCTATCATAATTCTTAACACAAGGAAAAACGTACGTCAAAACTAAAAACGATAAAACACAAAGTCTAACTAACTACAGACCAATCACATGTCTACCCACGTTATACAAGATAATCATTATGATAATCACACAAAAAATAAAACATTTTTCACAACATAATATATTAACTTACTAGTACAAGAACGAAAAGGATACAGAAAGAACAGTTAAGAATATGCAGACCAACTTAAAATAGACAACATCTTTATGAAACAAGTTGAAAACAACAACGAAACCTGTCTACATGTTATATAGACTACAAAAAAGTTTTGGACTCCATAGCACACAGCTGGCTACGCAAAGTAATAGAAATATACAAAAGTGACAAGCACATACAGAACTTTCTATTTACAGTCATGAAAACTTGAAAAACAAAAATACACGTAATAAACCATACACATATCAAAGCCAACGAAATGAAAATCCAAAGGGGAATATTTCAAAGAGATTCACTCACAAGTTCACCCCGGTTCTACAAGTCCATCGATTCACTATGAAACACATTGAATAGGATCAATTACGGCTTTAAAATCAAGGACTAAAACATACTACAACATACACCGAATCATTTACTTCACATGAACGACATCAAAATATTCGTAACAATCAAAATACAAATGCAATCACTAATAGAAATTACAGAAGAATTTTCAAGAGACACAAATATGGAATTTGGAATCAATAAATGCAAGATACTGACAATAAAAAGAGGAGAATACTAAACATAGAATAGAACAGAGAAATAGTAAAACAGTAAAAGCGAATAAACAGTGCACACTTTTCAACCTAGAACAAGGATATATTCAGAAAAATAGCAACGTTTTCACGACAAAAGAGAAATGGGCAAACAAACTACTACTTGGCAAATACTACAATATCATGCAAAACCCAAACATAGACTATTACTAAACAACTCTTCCTAAAAACTGAGAAATTCATCCAGGAAATACAAGATAACGCCATAGCTACAAGAAATTACGGGAAATATTAATAAAAAAAAAAATGAAACACTAGAATACATTACTGGAGCCTGCAAGATGCTTGCTTGAATCATCTTCACAGATTGTCATAATGCAGTAGCAAAAATCATACACCAAGAACACACGTACCATACAGTAAATGCACATTCAAAAATGTACTTAAAAACTAAAAGCAGAAACTATTCGACGACACTACAATACACACAAACAAAACAATCAGGTGCAACAGATCGGACATTGCACTAACAATTACCTAATAGACATTGCAGTACAGAGCAATACAAATATGATATAAAAAAAAAAACAGGAAAATGTCATGGAATACACACCACTAACGAACGAAATAAAAGTGGTACGAAACCAAGAAACAGCTAGAATAGTACCGACATTCATATCTGAAATACACATCATATCAAAGAAATTCTTAAACAATGAACACCTAACGACAATGAATTTGGACCTACGAATGCACACAATCATACAAGAAGTAACAATACTAGGAACAGTTGGATTGTCTTCACACGGGGTGCAATAAAGATTGCACCGTGTGCGCATAGCTGGTACTCTTGTGCATACCCAAAGGCTGCGTATTCAACGATAAATTAATGACGTTGGAGAGGTTTTGAAGCAATAATTGTAACTAAAGATGAACCGGCTTGATAGATAACTATAATTGTATTTTGTCTACGGTAGAAAATCTTGTTGTGATCGTGTTGTTACAAGCTTGCATAAGGCTTAGTTCTACGATCTCTTGTGCGATCGTGCTGTTACAAAGTTGTATACTGTTCTGATTTCTTTCGGATGGATGCACCGTGACGAAGGCTCGCTCAGGGTGGAACCATGATTTCAAAATTGTAAATTGGGCTATCATTGGCCCCGACTTCATCCTGCCTTTTCCCGAAGGCGTTACCTTTGTCACCAAGAAAAGGGCAAGTGAAGTCGATAGCCTGGAAAAATTTGATGCTGTTGTGTCCGGAGTCGATTTAGGGACATAAATTAAACTATGGTCCTACAACTCACCTAAACGTGTACTTACAAGGCGCCACAATTCGACAACCATCCGGTTGTTCCCCAAGACTCGTTTGCATACTATATTCCGTTGAGGACGGAACAACCGCAACTATAGTTAGAAAAATTTTACAAGAAAAGTGAAGCGACAGATACATAATTTAGAAAGGAACCCGTCAATGTGGCTGAAAAAATCACACGAGGGAAGAAAATGAAAAAGTAATAATAATAATGATAACACGTTTTTGTTTTACCAAGAAACATGTACATTAGATGCGATAGTTCATACAGTTTGAACAGTTTCAAACAATTTCTGGCATCGAGAAATCTATCGAAACAGGTGACTATTGCTTTGTATTTGTGTACTTTTTATTAATTGGATTATTGCCTAAAATACACAGTATGTATTACAATTTATTATTTTCCATATAAATTGTCGGCTACGAAAATATATTGAAATTCATACAAACGAGAGTTTTTAGAACGAAAGTTATTCGAAGATCAATATATCATATACGATAGTATTTGCTTTCTTGTTATTTACATTATTGCGATACAGAAAGTATACTATCTTATTTAAAAACATTCCGTTACCTTGATGTTTCAATTGCACTTCATACATGGAATATATTTTTGTCATAAATTCACTGGTTTCGTCGCTCCACGCATGAAAATATTAAAATACAAGCATCGAAATGTGAATACTGAAAAAATTCTTTTCACATCTTACTCGCAAATTAATCTTCGGTGTCTCGAGACGAGTCTAAAACATTTTGTCACATATAGGACCGAAAAATATTAGATTACAAATTCTAGTTTCATTCCTACTGTGTGTATGTCATATTTTGAATTTATAAATGTTTGTCTTCATAACAGCCAGTAAAGCCCTTGTAAATTAAATGAATAAAAATAAAAGGAAAGAATTGGGTGAATTTTTGCTATTGAACCTTTCTTTGCACACGTATAAGATGTAAGATTACATAAAATATTTAGCGTTTTCACGTCAAATATAATGTAATAAGTAGCTTAACTTTAAATAAAGTTCCAAGAAGTGGAGAATTTAATTAATCGATGGAAGCAACTTACATGATAAAATGCTGAATAATTTTAAGTTGGAAGATATGGGGGCACAGAATCACTAATATTTATTCTAAGAAGCGTGTTTCCTTCAAACGGTTTGGCATCCACATAGAAGCGAGCAAATATTCCTTATATAGGGTGGCACTTTGGGGTAAATTCAGGTCACACAAGCAATCGAGGGTGTATTAACTAGCTCTCAACGAGAATTGAGTTACGCCACGAGTTCGTGGTTTGATCAAAAGCCAGTGACGTATTGTAAATTAAAGGTGCAAAATTTCATCTTGTTTGCTTATAAATTCACGTTAAGATGAGTCTTGGCGGTAACCACTTATTACTTTACTCTAGCATTTCGTAATCTTGCGACACAGAATGTAATCTCTTAACATAACCTTGATGCATCAATCTGATGAAATATTCAGTAATTACCACCCAGAAGTAAGTACTTTATTTGCTTAATACGTTTTACTTGCATGAAAATTTCGCCTCGATGATTACTTTATCAATAATTATCCTAATTAGAATTAAATTATAATACTGGTTATATGGTCGTTTGTTATTTTCGTAAAGAGAATGGTATTCAATTCAAGTGCCAGCAGCACATATTCATTAAAAAGTAACCGTGATGCGTTGAAAACTTTGGGTGCGAAACTACCCATCTTTACGTTCTAGGTCACTTCACTCTGATATGCTTCATATTGGCTCCAGTTACTCAGCTGTTTTAAGAACCACTAATTGTAAGTTCCTCCTAGCTTTACATTAGCGAAACAAAATATACAATCGGTCGAATATGTGTGTGAAAACATACGACGTAAGCTGAAAGTGTTTTGTCTTTATAAATTCAAGTAAATAGACGCTAATAATGTATATATATTCATGATGGTCAAAAAGTAATATATACGTGTAGTGTAATGCCTGTATAAACTCATATAAATATACGCTAACAATACATATGTTTATAACAGTCGCGAAATAGAATATACGTACATATGTATAAATATATATCGCTCGTTACTTATACTCATTGATTGTCATTGAATAAAACAATTGTCACAGATGTAGGTTTATCGTCTATTGTATTTGAAAGACCGCCGTGTAGAAATCATTTACAGTAGAGCCTGGATCGAGTTGATTTTTCATTAGCCGTATACCCGAAACGTAATCGAACTGTCCGTTATCTATATCTAATTTTATCTTCTATCTTTTGCTGTCTTTCATTTCATCGAACTGTTGTTTATTCTCACAAATTCGTCCTCGTGATAAGAATGAGGAGATCGTTCAACTCGAACCTATTCGTTCGATTAAGTTTGAATAAAAATGACTGATTCGCAGTCACAACGTTTATATTAAAATGGAGATTCCATCTCCTTTAATTAGAATGGATTTCATTTAAAACAGGAAACAAAATCAAGCAATGATCTCAATATTAAACGATCGATTGACGTATACATCAACACGTATAATATGATTAAACTGATAGGGAATGAATATGTATGTATGTTACGCTTATTAAGAAGTGGTTAAATAATCATTTTTACAAACGACTATACATAGAGAAGTCTGCATTCGTTATAGACGCTTTCCGACTTTAGTATGCTCTAGAAATTGACAAACGTTGTTCTATTAATTATTTCATTTATTCGTGTTCAATTTACGGTTAATGCGTTTGGGTTCTACATGTGATTCAATTCTTACGGCTTATAAAAACAAAAATTGATTTCTAACATTGAATTCGTAACCTTGGTTTATTTATTAAAAGTAGGTAATCTGTTCGAACGTTTTATACTTATTCGGATATAATCTGAAATTTCCATATAATCCTGTAAAAGACTTTGCATCTTTTAAATTCTTGTCATTGTTTCCAAATTACGAGTTCTGACAATTTGAAATTGTTAAGAAAATAATTTCAAAAATAAGATTTCATTAGTGATACAAAAAAAATGGATTTAATACTAGAAGAAAGGATGAATGAAGCGTGATAAATGTACTATTGAAGATAAATTAAAATCAGTGTAAAAATTCTTTTACCAGAATTACGAGTGAGTACAAAGTGTGCAGCTGCTAAAAGAGATTACATCAAACGATATTAAAGTTGGTTTTTTCTATCCGATAGTTTATTTACTTTGAACCTTTATAATTTTAAAAATTAATTACCGAAATATGTACTTTAAATTATCCTAAAAAGCTAATTTGTGTTCATTAGAATACGCTTTACAAAGCACAAACAATTTTTCATGAACGTAGAAAACATTTAAATTTCATTTCTTTGTAATTTATAATTAGAATAAATTTGTAGAGTATAATCTTGTTCTTGGTACTATGTGTATATTTGTATATACATCGTGTCCTATGTATAATTAGTGGTAATTCAGAGCAATACAATTATTTGTAAACAACCTTTCTCTAGAAGCCAACGAACTTTTTCATCCAGGGATCTTCATATCTCGGTTCTTCTCTCTAGAATAAATTTAATTCAAGGAGAACTGGAACTTGAAGTCATACTTTATAAATTTCACGCTTTCCTTCCGTTACGTAAATATAGGATATTTCTAAATGGTTGGTCAAAACTTCAAGTAGGAATTCCACCTAGTATGATAAGAAACACAATTCATCATTTTCGAATACGTATTCAGAGAAATTTTCTTTTCGTTACAAGTTAATAAACAATTCTATAATAACTACTTAAGTTCAAGATCGTAAATAGTATTCTTCTACGAATGTGCAAAATTCCACAAAGGATTCTATAATACGCCTCTCACGTGTCATTCTGTAAATAGATATACATACATGTAAATGTATATATAGTGATCGACTCATTCAAAGAGGAACTATAACTCTCGAAAGATTAATTTTATATTTTTTTAAAACGATTACTATAATATGAACATGTAGAAAAATAATGCTTTCTATCTTCACACTGAAGGATCAATAAAATATTTATGCATATAATGGAAGGGACATTGAACTTTATATATTAAATAAACTAGAATAGATGTTCATCCGTCTTTCTTTATATATTTTCCGTATTCACATACATAAGTAATAAATTTTCGCAAAACGTTGACTCTGCTCACAAGAAATAATATTTCTTTATAAATTTTTTAAAATTGTTGAGCGTTCCACTTATCCGTTTCGAGTGAATTCGGGTAGTAAAGGAAAACGTACTGTTTACTACTTGCGTATTATTTATGTTAAGTCACTTTTGACGCATTTCTAGAATTCGATAATATTTAAATTTCCGAGTTTTCTATGATTTCTCCGAAGTTAATTCAATGTCTTAGCACACTTTCCTTGCACATAATTTACAAGGTTTAACGAGCTTTCATGAAATTGTCATATCCTCCCTCGTCTTTGTCTCTACTTTCGTCGCTGCCGTCGATTCGGTCCCATGTGTCTTCTGACGAACTTCACGACGTGGTCTAATTAGGTCACTCGTCTGAGGAAATAGAGGCATAGCTGTGAAACCGAAGATATTTCCGGAGCAAACATTTTGGGAGCAACGTAGAGTCTCCCAGCTCGAGAAGATAATCGGTTTACTTGAAATGCTTGTTCTGGTAATGTAAAATTGAATTGAATCATGGTGGATTAAATCAGTTTTAAAATGAACTGTCTACACTGCAGCGTACATTGGTGCTGATCGTAGAGGGAAGATATTTCATACTGTAAACCGAGCATTCGGTTTCCAAACTTAGAAAAATTACAAATATTTAAATATGACACGTGGTTAACGTTTTCCTCGGCGTTTACACTTCAAGAAAAAAATTTCGAATAAATACGATTTGAGAATTATAAAGGAGAAATCTTGCGATTGAAACTCGTTAAAAGCATTTGTGGTCAATGTGAAAAACAGAACGTTGTATGTTTGGTGCACCACCATTTTACTATTTATATGTACATAATTCGGACTTCTTTTAATCTTTTAGTATTGTGTACACCTATAGCTACTACAGTTTTCTTCCTCGTGAGTAATTCCACAGACTTAAACAACCTTTCTATTTCCATTTTTATTTCCTTGTTCGCCATAATCTATTTTACTGTTCTTTCTTTTATCGCTGTGAACTTCCATCCAAATTGATGTTATCCATAACAACGATGACAATAAAATTTCGGTCGATGACGTTTAATAAATAGCCTGTTACGATCACGAATGCTTTTAAAAAATATACGTACAGGTCTTTGGTATTATTTAGCGAAAAAAATGCCTTCCATTTCGGTACCGTAAATATTTAGTGAAAAATATGTTTTATGTTTGATTCATATATGTGAGAGAATATGTTTGATTTATATAATTCAGTACATTAAAATTATTCGCAATTAATGTAGAAAATTTCAATTGATAGACATTCCAAAATAATATTTCTACACACACGATAATCAGGTACATGTACTCCGTTAGCATGAAAAGTATTGATCGTTAACGAAGGATCGCTTCGTGTATTTTAACGTTCATTGAATCGATCTGGAACGAAAAGAATGTTAACGTATTCCATCGAATTTGCATTCCAACATAATCTTCTTATCGTTTACTCCATCCCTCTCTCTGTCTCTTTGCTCCTCACCTTTGGATGAACTTTGGAAAACGCTCTAATTACGTCCTTCAACGAAGAGAATGGAAATTTAAAATTTGTTACAAAACCAACGATCCGTTTCCCTTTATGGAACCTGTACAGTGAATTTCTCAAGATATTTTCTCTGTATTTTATACTATGGAGCATTGCGAGCTGTATTTCAGATATTTGCAAGTAATAAAAGTCCAAGGGAGATTTTATGATACGTAAAAAGTACTGTAAAAAAATTATTCAATTCCTTCAATTAATGATTCCCAATATAAACAAACACGTAGCAGATTATTAGGCAGTTAACGCTTTTAACGATGTTTCTAAAAGGTTAATACGAAAAGTTTGCTGCAGAGGATGTGAAAGAATTTTGCCTGCAGCTCTTTAAACGAACTTCTCGAATAGTTTCAAACTGCTGCCCCAATTCCAAGGGTGAATCCAACTAATCAGTGTGCTGGTATATATACGGAACACGCTACCAACATTCGAATCTTAAAGCTCGCTGACGTTTTAAGTGCTTTCGGTTCCTCCGATCCGTGGTTCAATGAATGTATTCGTTAATGCCGTTTAACATCTCACGAGCCGAAATCGAAACAGTAATATCAGGCTCGATTCCGTGCACGATGTCCAAAGCCGATCCACGTTTCAACGTCTTCGATCGAAAAGTTTCGGAGTCGATCGACCCAAACTGCTAATCAGCCAGAAGTTAAATCACGCGAAAATGTAGTACGGCTAGTTAGACACAGTTCGTTGATTTTCTCATCTTCCATTGGCGTTACGAGCATCGACTTAAGAAAGAACGACGCTGTACAAATTGCAGACACGAAGTTAATGTTCCGTGAGTATTACAACTGACAGACTTTTCTTTGGATTTTCGGAGAAATTTATTTCCCTGAGATTAACTGTGTTACTATATTTATAGTATTATTAATGTATTAAATCTTACACGTCGAGTATCGTATCAATTTCGGTAGATTGTATTGCGAAATTATATTTTTAATTTGTCTCTTGAAATATTGTTAATACATTCTTGATATTCCAACAACTCCGATTCTTGTTGAAAAAGATTCATAAATGTCTGTTTTAAAGAAGAATCGTATTACGAAATATTGATTTTATTTATATATAATTAACTGTTTAAACGTTGACGATTAAGCGTTATACGAATCAAGTTTGTTTGTTGTAAAGGTAAAGCTGTTTCTCGTACAATAATATTATTTGCCACGTTACGCGTATATGATACATTATGTTAATAATTATTTAGATATAATCGCAATTATCGAAAGAACTATTTAATCGAATTAATTACCGTTCTAATGAAAATTCATCGTTGGTATTAGTTGAAGGAAATTCAAATATTGTATTCGTCCACCTTTGATTTCAAAATCCAACTTTTGTATGACGAGCATATTATTTAAACGATTATCCAAGTACTAACTTATCAAAATACTTGATCAAACGAATAAATCTTCTTCCAAATGACAGTAATCATGAATAAATAAACGAATGAATTGGCTCCTCGTATTCGTAATTTGTTCTTCAAATGAGGTTTTTTAAAGAGTCATAAAAAAATCGACATTTTCAATCGTTAATGTTAATTTAAGTACACTTAATAATAAGTTCGACACTGATCGAATAATCGATAGGTCCAATTCGTTTCTTCAATGTGATTATTGACAGTTTTGTAAAGTTATTGTACTTTTTAATTTTAATATACTATTTACCTTGAATTTACAGGCATCCTATTCAGTTGAATAGTCGTCACGAGTGGATCGCTACACGTTCTTGTTATACTGTATCTACTATACTATTCGAATCAAGTTTTATTTAACATATTTTCGGTACGAATCGAGAAAGTATACTATAAGACGCAAGTAGAATTTAAAAATACTATTGACAACTGGTTTAGAAACTAGCATTATTTTTGCGAGTAATAGATCTTAAAACAGATTTTACTCTTCTCTTACTCATCTGTACCGTTACTCGTCGATTCTTGTTTGACCTCTTGAGATAAAACCAATTTTATGATACTTCTATGGTAATCTTATGATACACTCGTACGATCAGCGCCTAAACATTCGTGCAATTTTCTCATCGACTGGACAGTCTTCTTAACAAATCTGTACATTCGAGAAGAATATCTTCCGAAAAGAACGTTATCCGGAACACTTGTCTCGGGTAAACGTTAATCGTTCCCATGTGTTACCTTGACTTACGATCCTTGTGATCTGTAACGCAACTGTTTCGAGAGGAGAATGTAAAAGCAACGAAAAAAAGGTATGGTATGCTAATGTAACATCGTAGATCGGACGCTCGTGCCGGAACTGTTGACCGTATTCGTGTACGGTAAATCAACGAGTGGGATTTCCCGTGTACGAGTCGGTGATAATCGAAATCACTGAGATTCCCGATTGGCGAGTTTAACGTGGGCGCGCCATTAAGTTCTGCGAGATTTCTGTGACGCCAGCAGCGGAATGCTCGGGACTCGGGGGACAGAAACCCATGAAAGGAGTCGGGGGTGAAAATCCGAAGAAGGAATTTACGATCCGTGAAAGGCGACATCGAAAGTCCTTTGGCGCTTTTCTGGTTCCATTAGGATCGTGTCGAATGAAATCCTAGTTCGATTAACTTTCCCTTCTTCTCGTCTCCGAACGGTTCCCTTCCGCGGAAAATCGGTCAACCGTTTTAATTAATTCCGCAGGCCCCGATTGACAGTAAGGCGAATGCAAAACGCCCCGAGTGCTGCTCGCCCCGTGAAGCGAATCCGCGGGGTGACTGGGTTTTATGTTTATGAATATTGCAAGGGCTGGGACCGTACTGTTCTACCAACGGGGGGAAATTAGAGCGAAGTTCAGAATTATCCTTCCAGGAATTGGACATAGGAATCGTTAAACTGGTGATATTTGAGTGTGTCGACGCATTTATATTGCCTCATTCGTGGCACGTGCAATTTGGATCCCGTTTCCTTTTCTTATCGGTAGTCCGAGTTCCCGTTTGGAATTATCAGCAAATGTCAGTGAAACGTGGGACAGTCTAGTACCGCTCTATGGCAATTCGGTTCTAACAAGAGCACCTCCATACGCGACGATATTTCGGAGATGTTCCAGACACTGTTTCAAAAAATGTAATCTCGATGGTAAATTTCGCCAACAGAAACCTAGAACTACACAAGTCCCAAGAATTATTATCCTCGTAAACAATAGGCGATTGTAGATTATACATTGCCGGAGTATCCATAATCTTATCAATGTTCCAAATGTTTGTTTCTTTACTTGGAATAATGGAAACGTTTATATCCAAGAGTCATTATTGTTTCTTTACGCAAATAGGTACGCTCGTGTTTGTATTTATGTTGATATGCTACATATTTTTATAAATTAATAAAAATAACAGAAACAAAACAAGTGCGTCTGCTTGTAATGCATTATATCTATTGATGTTTATCGGTGATAAAAGTATACATTTTTATTATTGCAGATATATGGAGTGTTCCATTTAAGTTGACGCATCGAAATATCTTATAGGCAATTAATTAAAGAAACAAAAGGTGGAACATAATTTTGAGAAGGGTTTGAAACAGATTTATTGGTTTTTCAATGCGGGGATCTTTTAAAAATTTTTTTGAAATCAATCTGTTCTTTTTTATCATAACGTAAAAATATACATCACTTTTGTCTTATACATTTTGTTGTGAAACCTCTAGTTTTTAATACATTTAAAAGAATATCTAGAAAATTGTTACGGTATTATGTTTCTTACCTTAATACATTATTACAATACAATATAATTAAATGACAATGAGATATAATTTGTTGATACAATAACGTTGTAATATATACTCAAAATTGCGATCTTCAGCTTCCAAACATTTATGAATGGATTTAACAAACGATTGATGCACATATAATAAAGTTTCTCTCTTGATACTTCGACAGGCAGTTGTGATTCGCTCTTGCATATTTTCTGGAGTAGTAAATGTATTGTAGGTAGACCTTTTCTTTAAGGTAAGTCCATAAGAATATGATCTCCCTGGTCAGGGAATTGAAGGGAAAAAGACCTCGTTGTTTTGTATTTGTTCTCGGGCCCACTCACAAAATGTTTATCGACTTTGAGTCAAGCTATTAATATTTTTAGGGTAGTAGAATTCATTGTATTTTATTTTTATTGCAAAATTTTTGTAACCTTTACTTCTGTATATTTTTGATATTACGTTATTTGACTGCCTATGTCCTCTTACAGATGTTCCATCAAATTTAAATCTGGAATTTGAGATAATAAAAGGAACAAATTTATATTATTTTTTCATTTTCATGAATGTTCAGAACTATCGTCGTGTTAAAAAACAAATATTCCATTTTCCTATAGTAATAAAAATGATATTCATATACGAACAGAAGCAAAAACAGATCCTCTTCTAAAATATGAACGTACCTTTGAACTATTCCTTTTTCATCGATGATAGTAAAATTCCCTAGGCGTTCATTATTAAAATAGCCTCGTACCGTACTTGTATAACACAATTTAAAAAATTAAAGTAATGTGAATACTTTTATTCATATATAATTCAAATTTGTACACGTTCCGAATTATCGATTGATTATTATTAGAATAAGGTCGGCCTTTTTTCCTATTGAATACACAATGAGACCTTTTGGGAAAAGATTTCGTAAAAAGGCAAAGTTCTTTGAAGAATTCATATGTACGTAGATTTCTCACTTAAGATCGAGCGAGTCAGGGATCAGGAAGCATTTTTGTGGAACTCTACTCAATTTTCGCTTCATGACTTCTATCTTTTCTCGAACCGCTTTTGCATCCCTCTACTCCTGGAAAATTCGTTTTCGTTGTGCGGAAAGCGCACGGTGAGATTGCAAGCATTTGTCTCCTTCGGAGAAGGAGCGAACGCTTCTCAGTTTTCTCCTAGATAAGGAAATCCATCCTTTGTAGTACTTACACATATGTATACCGTAAGTGGAACGTCTATCTTCAAGGAGAGCAATATTGTCGGTAATAATAATACCATTAAGATTAGAAAACGCAACATGTTTTCTTACATTACGTTAATAGGGTGTACTTGTTGGTATTTTATCAATTTTTACTATTTTTAAAATAATTCCTGTCGTAAATTAGAGTAGATTTAAACAACACCTCGTATTCGACACAAACTTGTATCGAAACGTAGAATATGTTTACACTTTCCAACATTTAATAAAACTTCTCCTACTCAAAATCAAAGAGTTTCGAGTTGTAAGAATTCTCCAGAATGAGAAATTAAAAAAAAGATATTCAGTACAAATCAATGCAAATGCATTTTTTTTTTATTTATTAATTTATTTTCCATCATCTGTAACGCGCGACCCATTATTGTATTTGAGAAATTTTATAATTTCTTTAATTCAACATCAAAGAAGCATTACAGTGTCGATTTATAAAAATTCATCGGATTATTTTTATTGTATTTCAATGAATCAGCACGAAATATAGACAAGGAAATAATACTTATAACGCATTCCGTTTCGAATTGATATTTGAATTGATTCGTGGGGCACCAAATTGCAAAATGTATCGCTTTACACGTACGGGATCACGAATGGCGATTCAAATTCTCGGAAAGAGCGTGACCTACTTTTTTTCTGGAAATACATACCTACGTCGCAACGTATTAGAGGCTATATAGGGGCAATGGACGCAACGATTTATCGTACGATGAGTTGTACATCGAATTGCAATAGTAGTCGTTCGGTAGTGGCATACTACTATTCGACACGATCGCATTGCGCGACAAGTTGTACAGCACAACGCCACACATTTTACCGCTATTGTTCAAAGAATTGTATCGACGATACTTGCACAAATTATTGTATTAATACCGTTTCATATATGAAACTAGACGTAACGATTTATTGTACGATAAATAGGATAGTACAAGAAAATGCACAAGACACTTTAAGAGAGAATGATCCAGTTCAAAGGCAGAGAGTGTAATTTTGTTATGTATATAAAATATACAATAATAGACACTCGATGAAATAAACAAATTTTTGGTATATCATTTTATCGTTGCAAATATACAATATTTTGAATCTATTTTCTTTGTTTTATCATTCTAAAAAGACTTCGTTTTGCTTCGACGAGTGAAAAGTAAGTGTAAATGTTTTATCACTTCTAAAGTAGTGTGTTCACTCTTCGATAAATATGGTTGGATAACTCTAACGACATATTGTCGAGTTGTAATGATAGACACGCTATTACTTACACAATTTCAAATTATCGTTCAAACAGTCTTATGAACGATACTTCATAATGCATCGTACGATTAATGGTTACGTCTGTGATTCTTATGCAAAGCAACTAGCAAGAAAACGTTGAATCACGTTCGTCATCGATCTCTCGTAGAACCATCAAGCTTGGGATGGGTCAGTGAAGACTGGTGCAAGAGAGAAAGAGTAAATTATAAAAAACTTTCCTTCAGTTTAAACGGTAGTATATCTTAGAAATGGAAAGTCATATCAACTTTAAAGGGCAGAGTTTGCTCGCCCTGAATGTCTCACATATACAGTGTGTTCCCGAATAACGTGCAAAAGCTGACTGGAGGTGATTCTTTACGAAAGAAGAAGAAAAATAAAAACAATAACATTTTTTTCGATCTCGACTTCGTTTTCGAGATAATTACGTTTGAAGATTCACTTCTTGTTGGAACTTCGCTGACGAATAGGATCACAATCTCGTCACTGCGATTGAAAGGAACCATTTTTCAAAAAACTTCTTTCCATTTTTTGTATTGCTCTTCGATCGCGAACCCTCCGATTAGGATATAGGTTACTGTAATATCGAACGATAGCGAATAAATTTCCGTTAGAGTCTACCGAAGCTCTGATCGTATCAACGTATTCCCGATTCGCATAAGTCATCGTGGTGAACTATCAAAAACTGACGAAGTACTGACGATTCCAGAAGTACACCAATAGGCGAATTGTATCTTAGTCGTAAGTGCGTGTTACAGGAAGTGAATCATCAAACTTGATTATCTCGAAAACGAAATTGAAATCGAACAAATTTTATTTCTTCTTATTTTTTTTATTTATATCATAAGGAATCACCTCCAGCTTGCTTTTACATGTTCTTCAGGAACACCTTGTATAGATGAGATATACATAGGTATTTACATAAATAACTTGAGAATCCTGGCCGTTTAAAGTTTCAAGAAACTTGGTACATAAATTCTGTTGCTTGAATATTTAATTAAAAACATTACAATAAATACATATATTCATCACAAATGAATTTGTTTTTCAAAATTGAAAGGAGTCAAATGAATTTACACACGCGTACATACATATACCTATATGTAATATTAAACTGTATTATGACAATATATACTAATCAAATTATACTTGTTATGGGAAGCTGTGATGTTATTCAATATATTCCATTTAAAACGATTTTAAAGCTGAATATTGTAAATAGATCGTTTGCAATTTTCTTTCAACAAATATAATTCATTTTAATCAGTTAGATACCTAATTCACAAGTTTGTAATTCAAATCGATACGCAAATAAATCATTTTCTACACTCTTTCGGTCCATTCGTGCCCTATCATCTTTCCTTGTAGTTCAATACCTCGGAAGAGCTTCTATTTTTCAATTAATCGTTTCAAGACCCCATTCTTTCGTCTTAATTTTTACAATGTTGCCATCAGGGTCCTAGAATTGCTTATTCTCCTCAAATCTTGCACGTAACCCAAAGCTAAAGACGAAATTGCTTGAATATGCCGTTGATTTCCGAACCGCGTTCATTAGCCATGAACTAATCTCATAACAGGGAGGACGACGATCCTGTATGTTGGCTTTCCACACGCCTGCGTGCAAATGGATATATAATAAACGGCCTATGCGTGCTACGTAAACCATCAAGCACAGTGGCTATTATTAATTATCCGCTGGTGTACTCCATCAGTGGCTAATCAATCGGGAGTCAGTGACTAATGGGTGTGAATCTAATGGCCAACACGAAACGGATCGGGTATCTAGGCAGACAAATATTCGGCGAATGTCGTTTGCAATTTGTATGTCAATCTGACAATTCGTTTCTCGGAACGTTTCCCGATTAGAAATAAATTTACAATCCCTTTTGTCCCGGGACATTTTTTTCGAGTCGAAGGACTGTTGAGTTCCTCGAGAGTCTTTCCACCGTGAAGGACAAAGAAATTTGCCAATTGCGCGGTACGCGAATTACGTTTCGAAAACAACAAAGTGAAACACTTTTCACTCGATGACAGACTCGTTACAACCTTTAATGATCAATGGAAACAGATTTCAATGTTTCAACTGTGTAATCTCATTGTTTGCGCTAAGCTCGATGAATTTTATTTGTTGCATTTTCCTGTCCGTTTTCAGAGACTTTAATTGCGAAAAGACCTCTAATTCCAAGCAAATAAACAGAGCAATAGTATAAAATACGAATCGTAATATTATGCCGGGAAACAGACTTTCGACCAAATATAATTGCAGCTATTTAAATGTTTGTTTTTTAAATTGTACTTCGAAACTCGTTATGATTTTGCGTAAAATTATTCATTCGTTGCAATTAATCATCAAAGAAAAACTGTAAATTCATAGTAACTCGATATGCATATTTTATCCACTTTTGATCTATGCGAATATGAAAAATATATGCTGAACTTGTGCAGAATATGTATACGTAATAGAATGGAACATTAATATTAGGAGACCAATGTATGAACTGTATTTTGCGTAGACTTTGCATTTATTTTTCATTCTAGCACACGTTACAAATACATTCCGCATTCTAGTAACAATCATTCCGATATTTTTGATAGCCATAATTCGATTAACTTAAATATGGATAGGTCTGCGTGTGCAAAATGAAAAACAATATAATTTGAACGATGTTTGTCTCCTTATCATTTAAGATAATTGTCTTTAATATTCATCCGTTGTATTAGTTACAAAATAATCGTGTTGTGTTTGGAAAATGCTTTCCCATGTTCCTCGTCGTTTTTACACTTCTTTTTGATATTTGCTTATATTTAACATGGAACGAGAACAAACGTAATAAATCTAATAAATATGGAAATTCCTCGTTTTTTTTTTCTATTTTTTTTTTGAGCCTAAAAATGAAGTCTTACGATGAAAAGTGGTGAACGCAATTCTTAAATGTATACGAACAAACCTGTGAGTTGTAGATGCAGCTTATCAATCGAGGAGTAGTTTCATCGGAATATTAAGCTTTCTGCTTGAACAAATGCTTATTTTTCATAGACTATACAAAAGGGTGTTGCTACGTTATCGGCGTTCAGTCTGCATCGTTTCGTGTCTTGGCCAGACAAGAATCGAAATACCAAAGTGAAGAGTTTCGCTAAAATTTCCCAACTTTCCAAATGGCCTCGTATTTCCTGGAATGTCGTGCAAACTTTGGACGGAAGTCTGGAAAATTTCTTTGAAAACTCCTGTGAAAGGTTATTAGCACCCTGGAATCGACAGCACATCGTCCGCGTGAAAAGAACGAGCAACCGACTATTTAATGTGTAATCCTTGCGGTGATACGAAGTTTGCAAAAATGAAATCTGTCCGCATTAGTTTTATCACCTTTCTCTTTCTCTCCTTTCCATTCTCTATGCTCTAATCTACAACGTTGAAAGGATCGAAAAATTGAAGCGTGTTATTTGCGTATAAAAATTATTTGATGATAAATGAAAACGAGTCTAGAAATGACTCGTTGCTGCACAAGTCAACTAAATTTTACTCCACGCTACTTGGACGCGATTTTATTACCTACAAACTATAGTAAAGTAAAATTCTTGTAAACTAGGTATCTGTTAGGTTGAAAGTCCTTGCATTCTGCTTTGTGAAAGATGTTTACAGATGTGTATATATATTATTTTTAAAAATAAACGAAACAGCTACTCAATTTCATATTTACAGTTTACAAAGTATAAGACCTTGAAATTAAAGTTTCTTTTTTGTTAAATATCAGCAACAATTCCAATGTTTATTATTTACAAGAACGTTTTTACCTTCTGCAATACAAGATTCTCGAAGAGTATTTTGAGAAATCCACGTTTCAACAGATTTTAGTGGGTTTCAAGTATTGGGTACTACCTAACTTTCGTTAATTTGGAGTTAGGACATTACAATTGATTAGTTGGAAGGTAGTAGTTCATTAAGGAATTGTATTTTATATAATTGAGTTATGAAACCATTTTAGGGAATATTTTTAAGAAATTCTTGTTTAATTACAGGAGTGGAATGACGTGAATATGAGATGGAACACGTCGGAGTATGGGGGTGTAAGAGACCTTAGGATCCCGCCACACAGACTTTGGAAGCCTGACGTTCTCATGTATAACAGGTAATTTAACGCTGCCTTCATCCGTTCAATATTCATAGAATCATCTGTTTCATTTTTAGTACGTCCGTGACTATCAAAAAGGTTATTAAAGTTTCTTTAACGAAACTTACACGTGTTCAAAGTAACTTGGAGAACGAAGCAATAATCGATTTTAAAGAAGAGAAGTACACATCATATTGAAAATACGTATCTCGCATAGATTATCCGTCTCTCTTTTGGCTGAAATAAAAACACTTCATCTTCGTAATAAAATTTTTATTACTCAAGTTTGAATCAGGTTTATACTTGTTAACAATATACAAGATATTAAATTCTAGAGTTTTAGATCCTTTGACTCGTGGCGTCCTCAATAGCTATTTCATTTCGAAAGATATGTACATTTTCTTCGATAACCATTTAAAAAGAATAACAATAACGACGTAAGATAAAAGTAGAAGTACGCAATATGCAACAAAAAAATATATATCAATCTGCAATTCGATGAATAAAGAATATTGTAGGTGAATACCTTTAGACTTTCGTAAATAAAAAATGTAGTTTCTTTATCGATACAATATAAGTTAAACAATGTTGTATAATTGTTTTCAAATGCTTCCGTAGTTGCACTTTTTTCAAATTCACACACCGTAACGAAAAATTTATAGAATAATATATTTTCTATTATAGGATGATATACATTGTTTTCAATACCCATGATTTTTTATCACCAGTAGAATATTATTTAGTTTTGTAAATAGCAGTCAAATCGATTGGATTTTATCCATCTGCAGAGATAAACGTTATTAAATATAGTTCCGGCAGTAAAGCAACGTACACGAAATAAAAAACAATACCGCATTTCCAGGTTCATGAATTCAACAAAAATAATTTACCCGATATCAATGATAAATAAATGCTGCATTCGTGTATTTAAAAAATTGTTTCTGCGAATATAAGTCACGATGAATATTCATCAGTTTCCGCGGAAGATTACAAAACGTATCAATGAGTGGACAAATAGACATCTCTGTTTCTTCCAAGGCAATATTATAATTCCTTCCAAAGCTTTGATCTTTTGCTTAAATGTCACATCAAGTGCAGTGCACATTAATTTCGCGATGGAATTTGTCCCCGAATACGAAACAAGCTTTGTTTCTGGCCAGTTAAGTTTCACAAAGCAGAATACTTTTCTTAAAAGTGTAGTCTGATTTAAGCGCGGCTGCATAGTATCTGAAACTGACACCACGAACGTTCTGTGAATAGTTCATTTTAGACGATGAACAATACAGTGGAATCCAGATTCTTCGTCAACTAAATCCTCCCCAAGCGAGGAAATTAATATGTGTACAAGAATCGTTGAAATTTTATTTCAAACAAATCGATCGTGCTATCTCGAATATGAGAAGTTGAAAATATTTTCCATTCTTCCGTATTCCTAGTTTAAAAGAATTGCAAGAAATTACGAAGAAAGTTTCGCGTATCTATCTTGAATATAAAATTTATATCGTAAACTAGACACACGTTGAATATTTTTGATCGTTCCACAAATTTGCCAACTTTCATTAAAATCGGTGTATAACAGTTCGTGTCTCTTGTTAAATTATATTATTACTAATATCGTTACCTTGTAATAGGTATTACATAGCTATTTTTCAACCACACCTGCAAACCACCCTTTCCTGAAAAAAGTTTGCTATATTATATAGCTTATATTTTAAGACGAGTCACTCTACAGATATATTCTAAATTTGATTACAAGCAAAGTTACGATTTAATTTATGTAGCTACGTTACGGTTACATTTTTCGTAATTCTATTCGTTGTCCGGGTTTAAATTAAAGAAAATTCTGCGATAAAAATTCGGCGTACAGAATGGATTTGTTTAAATCATGAAACAGTGGAAACTGAACAAAAGTCGATGTGTAAAACTATTTCATGTGGAACACTGATACCGACTATGAATCGAAAGTGTCATTTTGAGGTACCGAACCCCTGCTTTTCAGCTTTAGAATGTAATCAGGAGAAAGATATCGTTCTTCTCACAACATATACCGCTGTTTCGCTGTTCTTACTCTCTATACTTTTCCTCCGAGAAGCAAATTTAAGCGAATCCGATAAAAAGAACCCGATCGTTCTTCGCGTGTCAACTAACTCGATCAAAATAGGCTACGTGATACGAATAAATTTAGAACTGCCCCTCTCCAATCGGAATACATAATGTCTCTTTTCCTATTATACAATTAATTGCAAGATCGAACGTACCATCCAGGTACATGTTTTTCATTCTAATACATTGGAGTTGATCGCGGATATTTTGATCGCGGAAATATGTTTTCGTAATTTTTCCTTTGGTTAGTTATTAATGAAACAACGACTACACTATACAAAGAAAATTTAGATCGATAAATTTAGTTGATTTATTATTCAATAATGGATAACAATCCCTCAGAGATATCGCTCTCCATAAATTGAAAGTTAATGAAATGTAGGCCTGCATAGAGCGATCGCGTAATTTAGTTTCGGAGATGGAATATAAAATGAAAAGGTTACAAAATAAATTGAGGATTCGTTCAGGTTTTGTTGGTGGACTCGTTGGTAAAACTAACTTGGCAAACTGAATACTCGAGCTCGAGATGGTTGCACACTTTTCATCGTTTTGACATTATTCTGTGAATGTTCGTAAAGGTTGAAAGCCATTTCTATCAACACTTTGTTTCTATAAATGTTTCTCCATAGTTACACGTTCTAAATAAACATAATTATTTAAAAATTTATGTAGATTTTCTAGTAAAAGGAATGGGAATTATCTCATTATTTACTAACTGTGGTATTTATTTAATATAAAGAGTACTTATGTCCGCTTGAAGGCATCTAAATATATTATATATGGTACCGTATCGTAAAATGACAGTGTCATTGCAATTTTTGCATGCAATGGTCCAATACAAATTTGAAGTCCTTTTACGAAAAACTTTCGTATCTAAAATAGTGAAGATTAAAAGAAATAACGTATACATTGAAGTAAAGTATAGTCGTAATTATCCGTAGGGCATAGTGTTATTGGTCGTTCATAGTAATAATTATTGATCGTGCTTGTTACTATGAATATTACTTTAAGGGTACATATTAATCGTACAAGTGCGGTTCTATGCACTATTTACATGCAACCGCATGTTTTGGAGTTTCCAATATTTACGCTTGATCGTATATATAATACACGAAATTAAATTATAGATTGCCATTCAGAAGTAATACACGCTGCGAATCTATTAAATTTTTAATCGAAGCTATGAAATCACGCGCAAACATAAATTCTCGAATATAATGAATCAAAAAATTAATTTACTACAAGAATACATTCAATTATTTTATACGTAGCTAACAAATATACTTGTATCCAATTCCATCCAATTCCCGCTTTAATTATTTAATTTCAAACATATTATCGAAGCAATAGAAAATATCTTCTCGTACAAGAAGAAATTATGTTGTTCGTATAGATTTGCGATAATTATAAAAAGATTCGTTCAAGATTTCTCAATTGTAAACCTAAATTTCGTACACAAAGAGGCGTACATTTAACGAGTTAATATCGCGTGAAGTTATTTCGAAATTATATTAGTATCGTTACGGTTGAATATAATTTTTAACAGATAACTCGGATAGTGCGTGGTAAACGATTTAAAATAATAAAATCATGACGATCCTGAGCTTGAAGGTATACCAGCTGTTGAATAAATGATGCGTCTCTGTGAAAAGAAAAATGACATTTTCCGCGAAATTTAACATAACTCGTTTGATTCGTAACGGAAGTTGGCTTTAGTCGAAATGCGTTTACAATTTGCAACCCCCAGTGTCGGAGTTTATTTGCGAGCAACGCGTTCCTCCGTAGAGTAATTAATTTTACAACGATACCAACGATATATTTCCTGCAGCTCGTGTTACTGGCCGTGCATTCAAAGTGAATGGACGCTGACCAACTTCCGTTGTACAATTGGCCTCAAACGCAGGGACCAGTATTAATCGCAAAGATGGTGTACGCCTGAATTGCATCGAGGATCGATCAATTAGCCGCTTTGTCGCTTCGTCACGGCGTATTTCTCACGTGCTCCACTTTTCAACAGCTCTGTCGAACGAGGAAGTAGACATTCTCGTTTATTATGTTGCACTCTCCTAGCAGCGATGAAACTCGTGATAAAATATTGTATATCGGAGAGAAGGTGATAGGGGGAGGGAACAGCCGAAATGATTCTTCGATTTTACGCCGACGCAACGTAACGCGCGCATCTTAAAGATTCAAATTGAAAGTGAGAAGGGCAATATTTCGTTTCTCGTTTATTTTTCCCTACGAATACTGTATCTTCTTTCCTTCTGAGAAATTAACCAGAGAGAATCGACGACTTTTATCCGATTTAAAAGACCACGATAGAAAATAACCAATTTTATACTTCACTGCTAACGAAAAATGTGTTAGGAACATGTATTTGTGGCATATTCAATCGTTATTGGATATAAAATAAGTAAATATTGGTAGAAGTTTGAATATTGCTGTTTTATTACGCTTTGAAGAGTATAAGAAGAAGAAGAAGAAGAAGAAGAAAAAGAAGAAGAAGAACTGTAAAACGTCAAGAAACGCCAAAACAGAAAAACACCACCACGAGAACATAGATTAAAAACACAAATACAAAACCTAAGAAAGGACGTTCCACATATGACTTTGTGAGTACAGGAGGGACAATAGCACAAAGAAAATTGAAAACAGAATAACCGATACAAAAGCCAGATATAAAAATTACAACCAGAGAGACACCGGAAACATCAAAAGAATATATTAACGCAATAAAACAAAAATTAGCACAATAGAAGAGAAAGAAAGTTACTAGAAATCAATATAGAAAATATCAAGACATTGAAAATATGAATAGAATAGAGATAAACTATAAAATAATGTCGAGGCATTTAAAGAAGTTTGCACACAATTGGAAACATCCAAGCTTGGATAAAATACATAATTATTGGTTAAAAGAATTAACAACACTCCGTATTAAATTTATAAAAATATTCTAATCTAAATATTCTGTAAAATTTACTAACAAGATCCATAGCACAGATAATAACAAAATATATAGAAGATAAAAGTATTCTAGCAGAGGAACGAAAGAGCTGCAAATCCGGAATATATGGAGGAAAGGAAAAATAATAATAAATGCAATAGTAATAATAAATGCATGTCTCATAAATTACAAGAAAGCCTACGACAGTATTCCACACAGTTGGATCATCTATATATTAAAAATGTACAAAATTCACATTACCCAGATAATACAGAAACTAATGAACAAATGGAAAACTACGGTATTACAATGAGGATGAGAAATAATATACGAGATTATGTCAATGTTAAACGAACGCAATTTAAATTTATAAAAACAATAGTCCAATCTGACAAAAACTGCACACCACTAAATCTAGCTAACATTAATAAACACATTAATATAATTGCAAATGAGCAAAAGCTAACAGAGTGGAAAGAGAGACCATTGCACGGACAGTACCCCAACCATATAGACACAGAATATATAAACAAAGAACTTACTTTTATATGGCTTAACAGGGGACTCGTATTTCCCGAAGCAGAGGATTTCATAATCGTCATTCAAGACCAGGTGACGCTAACACGAAGTTACCTCAAACATATAAGTAAAGATCCGAACATAAAAACAGTTAAATGCAGGAGGTGTAACATATAATCAGAAGTCATTAAACATATATCTACAGAATTCTCAACACAAACACAAACCAAATATAAAATCAGGCGTGACGAATTGGCCATTCATCGGCAATTAGCAGGAATCAATGGGCTAATACAACGAACAACAACATACTATAAACACAAATTACCACCACCAGCGATACAACAAAACAACAACTACATATTAACATAGGGTTGAAATGTCTTAACCAATCCTATTATAGGCCACAATAGACCAGATATAATGTTGTGGGAAAAAGCGACAAAAAAATACAAATTATAGATATAATCGTAATTTCAACCGACAATTTACAAGAAATGTATGAAACTAAAATGGAAAAATATGAAACCATTAGCAGCAGAAATAAAAATAATGTAAAATAACACGAATTCAATTAAAATACATCCAATTACTATATCTGCAACAGCAATTGTTCCAAACTCGCTAGAGAAACACATCAAAGGACTACGAGCACACCAAAAAGTCATAAACAAAATATAACATAGCGTCATACTGCAAACATGTAGGATCACCCACGAATTCCTTCAATATCCATAAATATCTCTACTGTACAAGCTTGATGTTTACCCGTATGTAAAGTAAATATCAGTTCACGCTGAGGAGAAAAGCAAACAATAATAATAATACGTCTTTGACACACAGAAGTAAAATTACGTGTGCGTACGTTCGCTATAAAGGCGACGTACAGCTAGACGCTATAATTAACTTTGAAAATAATAGAATAAAATAATAAAACCACTATATGTACATGCATATGTATGTTATACATATTCAACATCTGTAACAAACAGAAAACACTGACATTTACTGTTATATTCGTTTAACTGACCGTTAATATATTCCAAAAAGTGAATTTTATGCAATCATAAATACCCCCAGATGTTGGTTCCCCATTGATAAGACAGACCGTAGCGTTAAAAAAACAAATTCTTACATTATCCGAAAAAAAAAATATGATTGTTCTCTACATAGTTTGGCGGCTCTAAATTGAAGTATGTGAGGAAGGAAAGAACGGAAATATAAGGAAGTGGGGATAAGCGTTTCATCCCGGGCCTGCTAGTGGACTCGTCAGTAAGGCATCCTAGCAGGCCCTGCCTTATACGCCGGGACATTGGAAGATCGGTAAGAGGTCGTATATATAGCGATCGGAGCAGGTACGGGAACTTGCGGGAAACGGTTGATGGTGAGTTTCCCTCTGGTGGCAAACGTGGGTAGTGCCGCCACATAACCCCCTTGCCAGTGGTAAACGATACTTTGAAGTTCCGTCCTGATGTCCCAGTGGCGTAGGTATTTGTTCCGTAGTTCGGTTTGGCACAACAGGCACAGGAGGAGGTTGTCCAGAGCGGTGGAAGAGAAGAATGCTTCTTTTTCGTAGTAAGGCCCAGCTGCTGTCGATTACGAACTACGCATGGCGAGCCTTGTATGCTCAAGCCGCGATTTTTGCTTGTTGTCCGACGTTGATGCGTGAGCGTACCGGTACTTATGAAACGCATCCGTGTGGTCGGTGAATAATGTCGACTAAAGCTGCCTGCTGTCCTCCTGGGGTTGATCCTGATGGTTAGCCGGAAGTATAGCGTCATATCGTCGCTGGCAGGTAAAGGAGTCAACCCTCGGAGAGGGGGATTTACGAAAAATCGGCCTTTACACGTTGCGTTCCATCCATCGTCTTGTGCTGCACCTCTACTGCTGCTGTGCTGTTGTCCAGAAGGTTGCGTTGGTTCTTAGACGGGGTCACCACTTTGGCGGCGCTAAATTAAAGAATGTTTGAGATAGGAGAGAACGGAATATATAAGGAAGTGGGGATAAGCGTTTCATCCCGGGCCTGCTAGTGGACTCGTCAGTAAGGCATCCTAGCAGGCCCTGCCTTATACGCCGGGACATTGGAAGATCGGTAAGAGGTCGTATATATAGCGATCGGAGCAGGTACGGGAACTTGCGGGAAACGGTTGATGGTGAGTTTCCCTCTGGTGGCAAACGTGGGTAGTGCCGCCACAATAGTAAAACACGAAACAGTGTCGATTGAATTTATCAGTGAAATGTTTGTCGATGATTCGAAGTTGATCCATATTATACGTAGCTGGATGGTGCACTGGAACAGCGAAATGCAAACTATTTACAATTTAGCCACGTATTTGGCAAAATGAACTACGTAGATGGTACACCAACAATGTAATTTAACGTAACGTTCAAGCTTTTCGAAACACGTTCGTGAGCAATACTCTTCGTGGCAACTATCCTTTACATCGACTTAGAAGTTTGACGAAACGGATGTTAAGGGACGTCAGTTCCTCCGTTTCCGTATTCTTTTTCGAGTTACTTCGAACCGTGCTGCCGTACGAACACGTTGAAAAAGAAAATTTTATCGAGACAGTCGATTCGTTAAGAGCGATCTAGATTCTAAACTATCAGAAATTCCTGGTGGCTGGTATGTGATGCAAAAGTGGGACGCCAGGCCAAGTGGGTCAGTCGCATTAAAAACAAAGCCACCGCCACCATTTGAAGGGAATCAGGGAAAGTATCTTCCCCGCGCGGAAATATATTGTTGGGAAACGCTTGCGGCCCCTATTGTTTTTAAGTAGGTAATGTATCGGTTCCAGGCCGTCGTCGTATTTGTCGAATTAAAAGTTTAGTTTAAGACGCATTAAACAGGACGAAAAGAACGAGCAAGCTTCCGACCACTCGCATCGTGCACGAGAGCAATTTTTGCACGTCGCCAGCACCTTTTGCGCTTTTCAAGCTGTTTCCACGTTCGTGTTGCACTCCCTTCGGATGCACTTTCCATCGTCGGGGTTGGACGAAACGTGACGAAAGGTTAATTTTAGTTCATTTTTAAATCGAAGCGTTTTCTTTTTTTTTCTTCTTCTTCTTCTTCTTCTTTTTTTAAGCGCACGTGATCCGAAATGAAATTTAAACTTTCCCAGGTGTTGCGTTTTTCGTATTCCATAAGTCTCTCTGGTGTTACTCTTCGAGCACTTCGTATTGTCTAAGAAAAACAATACGTGTTTGTTACGTGGAGAGTCCTTAGGTCAGTACGACTAGAAATGTGAAACAGTGTCAAGAGTTCTCTAATTTTTTTATACGACGTTCTGTCTATTATATTATGTAAACTGTGGCGGAAACAAAACACCATTAACGTCGAACATCGCGGACGAGTCGCGATCTTACGTTAGCGTGTAACTAACAAATTTCTAGACTGTGTATTGTTTTATTCGACGTATGGTACAGAATATCGATCGTTTGCTTTCTGCCATACACACTTCCTAAAACATACAATGTATGTACGATATTCAAGGGAAATAGCAGAGTTAGGAAATTAAATTGACCGAAAGGAATGTTTACACCAAAAACATGAAAGAATTTTTGTATTAATCGGCTCTTTTAAAATCTTTCCAAAGTTTGTTTTGATTCGAATTTAAATCCGATATTCAGTCGGGCAATCAAGTACTTAGAAGATATAAATTTAATACCTTGAATTTGTCAGTGAAAACGTCTTGTCAAAACACGTTTAGATGAAAGTATTAATTGGTTTTCGTGCAAGAAACGCAAACTAACTCTTCCTCCAACATTGCTACATTAGATGATGATCAATATCTTAAATTTTTATTGTAAATTCCAAGCCACAGTAATCGATACCTTTGATGGAAATTAGAGAAACCGATAAAAACAGCCATATGCATCGTATACCATAATTAAAAAATCTAGGATACAATTGAACAGGTTTTAAAATTAATGATCGAACATTTTATGTATTCGGAAAACCTTCTAGTATGTACATATGTATTAGAAGTTTTAAAATGTATACTTGCGTTTAATTAACATTTGAAAATGTACAAATAAACCGACGAAAAGAATATGTAATTAGCAGGGAAACTGAAACCCGAGACTGTCGTTCAAAAATGATATTTCACTCTCGTACAATTATTTCACCTGTGTAAATAATTATTTCTCTTAATTATCATAGCAGTTAATTGCAAGTGTAATTTAATTCTGAAAAATCTTTTCGAAACGCGTTTGTACGAATTGACGTGAACATTTGTTGTAGTTACTTTCGATTCAAGTTCATCGAGCAATGCAACCATTATACACGCACATTTATTAGAAAAATTATTTACATTTAACCGACCAAATACAAATTGCACGCACTTTGGTAACTTTTTATTGTAAATTAAATCACGACGCGTCGCGTCGCGTCTCTTGAACAATTTTTAAACTTTGCAATTAATTAAACTAATATGTCATATTAGGGTCACGAGGTGAGGCTCCCGTTACTGTATCCTGCACGACATAAAGTAATTTCCTCGGAAACAGGATGTGCCAGAATGTCAACGAGAAATAAACGATATTTTTTCTGAAAAATGCGGCACGATTTGCAGTGGATCCTCGTTCTGCTGAAACGCCTGGCGCATAAACTTTTGATGCGTCTACACTGCACACGTGCGCGCGTTAACTTACCGTTTGCGGTTTTATAAATATACTACTTCGATCATTTTGTCGCGCGAATTTTCGCGGGCCAGAGTTTCTCACTCGGAATACATACATACATCTGAGAAGAAAAAAAAGAAGATATACGAGATTCTCCCTCTAAGGGAAGTAGACAGATCAATTACCGAATAACGTCAATTGGGCAGAAATTGTTCGACGCAAATATAACGTTTAATCCCTTCGTTATGAAAAAGCAGCTTCGAGTTAACGATAATAGTAGTTCAATTCACGTAACGTGCGGTACTCTCTATAATTCTATTTCTCGAATCGGTATTTTCGTTTAAACCGTGGCCAATTTATAAGTAAAACGAAAATAAAATTGTCATCGTTCGAGCCGCGCAACGTGACCAAATTTCAATCGTATTTTCGTTGGACTGGGTGGTTAGCGCGCGTAGACCCGAGCGTACATACATACATACGTGCCGCACGTGCAGACGTAGTACGTAATACCGTTTGTGGTTCCAGAATCTGCTACATTGGAAACCCCACGGATAAATCATTGCCAGCAATCTGCTCGATATATTATTTATGGAAGCTGACACTTAAGAATTCCAGCTGCGCCGGAAACTCGTATTATCGCGATCGGTTAAGACATTAGAAAATTAAACGATTAGAATTAATTCTCGACAAAATTATTCTCCTAGTTACTAATTATATATCGTGTATACATTGAAACCTTTATGTCGGATCTACGTATTTATATTTAAGATACTAGATTGTTCGATAAGTTTTGTCGTGCGATTAAAAACATATCGAACAGCCTATTGCTACAAAGGGAAGAACGAGCCTGAAATGAAGTGTTGTATTAATCACTTTAACGTATTAGCCGCTCGTTCGGTAATAGTGGATTTAAAACTAGTTTATCTTGCAGGTAATTGGACGATACGTGATCGCTACTATCTTCGTAATACTGACTAACAAGGATCGATTTTCTAAAAGATCGATTCAGAATCGAAGATCCTTAGTCTCGATAGACTTTGCGCAGACAACAAACAGACTCAGAGTCTTACACGATTCTCAATAGCTCGATCGAATTTTCGATCGATTCTATTTTTAGTTCACGTGTAGTTTATACTTCTGCAGTTGTTTGATTTGAGTCTTCGTTTGCGTGCATCGATACGAGTAGTAAGTTTCCAATAAAATTGCGATATAGAATTGTTCTTTAGGTTTCTCGAATGTGACGGCTCTTACGAGAAACGAGATTAGCAAGTATTTTATAGTATTCGAAAGAAGAAATTTAACGACCGTTTCCATTGCACGATCCAATAAATTCTGGCGATGCAAGCTGACCGTGCAAAAAGTCGTGCTTAATTTCCTTTCGGACAAACTCAGGTGTCTGTGAGTTTTCCTCGAGGCAATGCGATTTGGCAGAGAAACGAGTGTTTACCGTTACGTTATTTCTCTTGTTTCTGGAACACTCCTGAAATTATGTGCGTCCCGATGCAATTTTCATAAATTACGTTCACTTTAATTACCTGCTTCGGATCTTGGCACTGAAAATGAAACCTCTCTTCCTTCGATGTGTCGTTTTCTCTCCCTTGTAACTTTTCATTTTTCCGACCGAGTACTCACTGGAGCACGAACGCGATACTTAATTTAAGATTAGTTACAAACGAGGTGAAACGAAAAGGAAACTCTTGGAAATCGATGATTCAACCGAGACACGCGTTAACCGCGTATGTAGCATAATCGAAGCGGAGAGAACGGCCATTTGGATGGAGCGATTCATTTAAATTGTAACAATTGATTTGTGTATTCCAACAGACGACCAACGCAAAATTATTACCACCGTATGTTCTTGCTTTTCTCATGGTGCTTTTTCATGTAACGCAACAGTCTCGACAATTATTCAACGAGTAACCTACATTCGAAGCATGTAACAATAATTTAATCATTGGAATAACACAATGGGCATCGCAATTACCAATGAACCAACTAATAGGGAAGTTTTCCCCATTATATCTATAATTGTACACTATGCATTTAATTATGCTAACATATAATACTATAATTTACTTTCGTCGGATTTAGAAACTGATAAATTTAACTCGTAAACGAGTCATAATAATTGATATAAGATCAGAATACGGTAAACTGACTCATGTCAGTTGTATATAATATTTTGCATAACAGTCCTTTTGTTGTGCGCGACGTCTGTTAGATTAATATTAGAAATACATTAAAGAAAGAAGCAAGTATGACTGAGAAAGTACAATTGAATTTTACGAAAATATCACGTTTTTATAAAAAGTATGTATAAAACTGCTATTAATATTTCTATAGTCGCTAATGGCTTCAGTAATATTTGTCTTGTAAATTTTTAGTTCGTTTCGTAAATGAAAAAAATAAAAACGAATTAAACGGTATACAATAATTATGTTTAATTTAGTTATTATAGAGTCAGTTTCTTACGTTACATTTTCCAGGGAAATTATAAATAACTTTTAGCTCTTTACTGTCGTATTCGCTCAAAAGTGAATCAATGCAGCACAGATTCTGGTCTTAGATATATCATAAATCTTTTTTTTGGAAAAATTAGATTTCTCAGGTTAAGGTAAACAACAAACATGGTGGATAGAGTTACTTCCTATTCAAAGACGATGACTTTGTCCCTCGTATATTTCCTCGCAAAAAAAACCTTTGAAAATTCGATCCTGAATTGTCAACCTCTCACGGCCTTATTTACTAAGTACCAGACAGAATAAAAAAAACGTTTTAGACAGAAAAGGAGTGTTTTCGAGCACTTATTTCGCGCGAGACTGATCTTCATCTCATTATGACGCAAAGTACCTATTTAAAACGTTTCGGTCATGCCATCTCCTCTCACCTCGAACCTTGCCATATCCCCCAAAGAAATTCAAAAGTATTCTAAAAGAAAATATTATCATGTGGAATTTACGCTGTCGAAATCACCCTAGGTTGTTTCGTATTTTCCAGGATATTTTCCATGAAAAATCAATAATCGTTAACGAAAAATTTTACGACAGAATCGAATCAAGACATTTTACGAGCTTGATAACCACAGTTATTATCTTCGTGGGAAGTTCAGTTGGTTTATTTAATATATTTTAGTTATCCACAGTTGAAAGCACACAGTGTATTAAATAAAATAACGACAAATGTAACGTGGTCGCTGGCAGACCGGGTTTTACAATCGAATGGTGGTAGCGGACGTGTTAAGGTCTTATCCGAGAGTACAGGGGTTGGTTCGGATATAATGACTAAAAGATGACTTGAAATTAATCGAAAACAGTTTAGAAGACCGACTCAACCGGAATAAACGGTACAGTTTACTCCACTACACACTTCACCGTAGTGTTGAAGTTGGTTAGCCTGGGAAGGATTATCGTCGAGCACCCGATTCTCTTGAGATCCATTTAGTTCAAGATTTCTTTAGCTATAACACGATCACAGTTTCCACTTAGAAATGTGAATACAGCTCGAAACTATAGAAAATCTGATCCATTCTCAAAGCGATAAATATTATATTTTAGCAAAAGCTAAAAGTATGTTTCATTAATATGTGGCTTGTTATAGCCTTGCACATTTTAAACCATCTTCGTACAATATTCGTCTTATTGTTTTCCACAATACTTTTACGGTAGTACAACGTTTACGTCCACCATCTTCTAAATTTTTTATAATATTACGTAGTAAATATTTATTACAAGCCTTTATTATCTCACTTTTCGATACACTGTAACCTATTTTGGATTATCGGACGGTAACTTAATTTATTGCACCAGTTCGAAACAATTACACGACGAATTTAATTATTTTTGTCCCTTCAGAATTGGTGGGCTTGTTCATTAAACGCTGTTTGTTTATGGATACGTAAATATCAATTTTAAATATACACTGAATAATCTACGTATCATGAGGTTATAAATAAATAAAACTTAAATATATAGTAGTGCCTGCTTTTGCAATTGTAAACACTTTTTATTTGAAACAGAATCTGGTAAATACACTTTATTAAAAAATTACCGAAGACGATTAACTTTTACAATAATGCAGGACTCGCATCGACAACTCATGGACTATTGAAAACATTCAAAAATAACTTAAATAACTTAAGCTTAGGCAATATTTCCCAGGTTAGTCTTATCAATGCAATAAATTATTGTATCAATAATACTTAGACGTAACGTTAACTTACATTTTTATCATTTCGTTTAAAATTTAGGTTCCAAACCAGGAACACTTTCTTTTTAATCCTTATGGCAAGTAAAATACGTTCCTGAAGTTCGAATGCCTATTTTCGGAACACTGTATGTAACGATTCAAACTTTCCTTGCGAAATTGTTGCACTATGCAAACATCTTCATCGCTTGAACCTCAATCTTCAAGAGTCAATCAAACGTTTCTTTTAAAATGCATGCTTCGTTTAAAGTTAAAGATAGTAATTTGTGTCGTCGAGGGAGTACAAAATACACTCGAGAGTCTCTGAAACAGAGATGGTACGTATGACATAATTCAACGAAGCGATACGCATTGGTCAAAATCGACTTTGTCGATCGTTTGTTGATACTGTTAATTGGTGACCTGCGCGTTCGAATGAAACGACTTTCGCTTTGCTCCTATTCTATCACCGGTAGTTCAATGCTTAACGATGCTAACTTTGTGTCCAAAGCACAGCACCAGATTCGTTAATTAGGCCACGAGCAACGTTGGTAAATACGACGAGAGAAAAGGAATTAATGAAGCGAAGGATTTATTGATTTTAGGAAGTTGGTCACAGGATGGTATTTAAAAGAATCATTTTCAAAGGATATATTGAATCGTGACGCGATATCGATCGATGGTCTTATTGACGCGACTATTGTGACCGGCGTATGCTTCTTTTTCGATATTACAGTCACGTACAATTGACATTTGTAACTGGCTACAAACTTGAGCGTAAAACAGCATACCACGGATAAACAGAAAATCCTCCTTTTATTTTGTTCTGATCGAGAGGACATTGATTCAACTTTACAAGCATGAAGTACCTTTAGGTGAACTCAAACGAACAGGTGAATTTTTATTTTTCTATTATTTATACTTGTTACATTTTTAGTCACAGGCACAAATTACAGTTTGGTTATATGACTATTTTCCTTATATTTAGGAAGTTTTTTCTTATATAAAGAATTTTTAATAGAATTAAAATTGTAGATCTATAATGAACTATAATGTATATCTATAATTTCGTATATCTATAATGAACAATATTTAAAATTAGTCAAAATACAGTGATAATTAACGGTAAATGTTAATAAAAACTAAAGTTACTTGTAATGTAAATGAAAATATAATTATTCAAGAATAACGGTGTACAGATTTTATCAAATTTATTGTTAAAAATGAACCAATTAAAATATCCACAACATAATCCTTGTTGGCTCTCATAGAGTTTGCAAAACCGGTTATTTAACAAATGGAGGTTCAATTGCAAACGAACAATATTTATTCTACTATAAACAAGAAAATATAAAACAATAAGGGAGGGAATGTGTCTGACTTAATAATCTGTGTGCATAGTGGACACATTCTTTGAAATCTTATGGTATCCACAAAGTATTATATTTCTCTGTTGATATTTTAGAGCATTCAAATGTGCTGTAATTGAATTCTCAGGGTACTCTAATCTTCTTTCATCAAACTCGATTCGATTTTACCAAGTTCGAGCCTCTTACCATCTGTAGAGGTGTTGAGGAGAACACGTATTTAGATGGAAGCATAATAAGACCAATGAAAAATAGACTTTGTTCCCTTGTTATGCAACGTTAACATAATCGAATCCTGTCATCTTATAAGAAAGTTGCGAAGAGATGTTGCACAGGAAGTCCTGTGTTCGAGAAAACTGTCCTATGACATTGAATTTACCATGAGTCAAATGCTATTGGGAATGGTATGGTTGGAGCCTTTTCCAGGAAAACTTCGTCGACATTTTTTAGTCGTACCAAAAATATTTTTTAACCGCCTTCGAAAATTTAGACAAATTCCGAGTGCTCAAACGGCGGTCTCAAAAGCGACACGATTCTCATCGACGTAAATCCAGCCACGCGGCCTTAACAATCTCTATAATGGAGCCGTGGTAGTGAATTTATAAAAAATTACATCGTTGAGCAACTTCTGTTTTAAAAATTAATTTTGGCCCGTTTTGATAAAGTTGAACGCGAGTTTATGATCCACCACGATTACGGTTGAGTCGCAAAAAACTCTCCGATGAAATTTCTAGTGCATTTCGGAATTTTGTTCAACAGTGGACTATTATTTTTATTTTATAAATATTTAAAATTGAAAATACTAAACTTATATATACTACACATAAATCGCAAAGAAATTGATTTAGTTAATTGTATTAAACCAATGTGGCAAAACTTTGATAAAAAGTTATCACGGGTAACTTGTATACTATAAAAGACGAACAAATTTGTGTATGTTAAAGTTTATCATTAGAAACGTGTTTGCACACAAAGGTTATGGAGTAAAACAAACGTTTCTATTAAATGTACACAAAGCGTCGTTTAGGTCTTATTTTTTGACTACGAGAAACAAGTAGCTCGTAACTTGAATAAGATCAAACGTTAAATATGCTCGATATAGTATACTGTACAACTGGAGAGGATGTCTCTGAATGAAATTCAAATTTAACGATCAGGTGAATGCACTATTGGTCAGAATTTCGTATCGTATAAATTAACGAATAATAGTCCAGGGTATTCTTTATAGCTGTTTGCAGTACATAATTTATTGTTAAAATAAATAAAAAACAATTTATTGTTTCGTCGTTCGATAAAATTTATTGAACAACCTAGTACATGTGAAACTACATTGTTACATGCACCTACATTCCTCCCATGACTTTCTATACATCCAATCCTGTACCGATCACTTATAATTTTCACTGGCTGTAACTCCTCTACCAATTAACAGTAACAAAAGTCTAGGTTATAAACAAAGATACGAAATTTAGTTAGATCCTCGACAACCATCTATCTTCGCGTTTATCTTTTCACAAGTTTTTACTCAAATTATTGTGGAAAAAAATTATTATAATGGTTATTAAGAGAATATAAGTGTAAGGATATTGTGAGCATGTATAACACTGATTAAAAATGCTTATCAACAACCAACAACGATTCTCAACCAGAGAGTGTTGTTTTTTCCAACGATACGCTATATAACAATCCCCCGTTCAACACTACGGTCCCTTTTATATCTCCGATTCTGGGCCTACGTGACCTAGATTACGAGGACATGGCCATCTCAGCAGATGCAAGAGGTGCAGGCTGGATGCACTTATCTACTAGGGTGGTCACTGAGACGATAAACTGTCGGTGGCTTTGCTTCGTATCGTCATTGTCCGAAAACACACACACCTGACACTCAAGTCGTCTATTTGTCCCATAATATATGATACTACATTATATTTTTTTATGTTATAATAAACTATCGTTACTATACACTGCATGCAATTTCATATTCGTTGTACATCAGTTACGCTAGAATAATTTGGCATGTGACGCGTGTCAGATATTACATTTGATACAAAACAGATGTATTTATTACAAAAGTCATCAATGGATATTCGAATAGACTTTGGAAATTGAAAATAACAATATAGTAAAAATCTACAATATAGAAAAATAACAATATAAGAAAAGATAAACAGTAGGCTAGATAAAAGTAACTGCCTCCTGGTAAAAGAAATTCACTAATGTAAAATTGTATAACAAAAGTCGTTGAATTCTTTAAGAAGATTAAATTATCAAATATTATTTTTATATATTATATAAAATCAATAATTTTTCTTAATGGTACACTCTCACTGTTATACAAAAAATTTAAGAACGTATTCGTAATTTAGGTTAACATCGTAATTTAAATGCATTTGTGTATTATTCGTAGTACGTGTTTCATTCAATTTTAACATATTTATTATTTATTTTTGTCTATGTTTTACGATACACAATTTGTTTTCGCTTATTGCAGATCGATATACCAAGGATGATATGAAAACAAAATCGAAAAGTTTATGCGTTATTATTATACGAATGTAAGATGCTTGTCATTTGCAACACCAACTATTTCGATTATTATTTCATTTGTTGACTATGCGAGTAAATATGTTCGTGATTTTAATAATAATAATATGTACTAAAATTATACAAATTATGCAATGTAGCACTAATCTTGTAGAGAGAAGTATAAAGGGTTTGTAATATTATTAGGGTGATACTTCTGCTACGTACATACAGAATGTATGGGGTGCAAAAACGCAATCACTAGCATTTTCCGGATGAAAATGCTCTCTGATGAGACTGTTGCCGATCGTTTTCCGGTCGGAACAAATGACCCTAAACACATTAAGCTTGTTTCACCTGTTTCGATGCGACAATTCCGTAGCAGCTAATCGAATTTTCGCTGGTTCCCTATGATTCATAGTAGACAGTTAAATCCTGTAATCGATATATTATAATATGTACATTAAGGTAGCCTTTATTTCTTTACTTATAGAAGGATACTTACTCTATACTTATATTCTTTACTAGACTTATATCTTTTATTTCAGAATGCTTTGTTATACTAGAAAATTGTTTTCTGTGCTCTAAAATTATTTGTAATATATATTGTTTTTCATCCTCATTTCGCGATAATAATAGGTTGTCCAATAAGTTTTATCGAACAACAAAACTTATTGAACAACCTAATAGTTAATTTTACTCTTCCATAAATTTAATATCACATTCCGCAGTATCCAGCAAAGTCTCATTCATCTTTATACTTGTCATCATCTTCCTATACATCAGAATTCTTTTTTTTAAAATCCGGTTTTTATTGAAAAGTTCTCAAAAAATTTATTCGACTCTTTAGAAACGAAATGGTAGTTCTTTGTTATTATAATTTAATACGTCTTAAGGAGCAATTTTGGATTATTCATCATCTCCACCATGCGTAACTTAATGTCCTTTCTAATACAAATCATAGGGATTGCAATATTTTTTTTTATTGCTATGTGTCTCATGATTGTTGCTCAATGTGTAAAATATTCATAAAAAATTGAATAATTTCTTGAGTTATTGTAAATTGAATCATTTGGCAGACATATTCATTTTCAATTTTGAGAATAAAATTTAGTGTTAATTTGTATCCAAGGTTCTTAAAACATTTTGTTGAATGGGACATTAGGACATTAATCGTATATCGCAGACGCTTGATTGTTTTCACTATTAAACGAAATGACAGGAATTCCCAGTAATCGAATTCTCACTTTCCATTTCACGCTGTTGCACAATCGAACGCTCGGAATATACTATCGTTAAGTTTCTATTTCGAGTGCACCCCCCACCCCCGGCTTCCTCCCTTAAACCTTGAGTTCTGCAACTTTCATTCAAAGTAGGAACGAGTCTTATGGGTTCTGAAGGGTTCGAAATGCTTCCAACTACAACATTTCCAACCCCGACTTTCACAGAAAATATTCTGCATGATAATTAAAGATATTAATTAAAAAACTGTAATCTTTACGAAATAATCAATTATTTTATTATAATTTGGAAAATTCTTTTTCTGGTTAAATGCATATATAGCGTAATATAAAAATAATATTAATATTCGTTATTCGTAAGACCATTCCCATTATTACGAAGCATTTCAATTATGGTGGAAACCAATCACTAATCCATTTGTGTGTCATTATTCGGAATCCTATAAAAAACGTTGCAAAGCATGCCATTTATTTTCAGTAGTATTTTCAGGTACTAATTGAATGAATATGTGCGAGGGAGTATGTTCCACACCCACACTCCAAAATAATCTAATGCCAATCTAACCTAATCTAACTTAATCGATGGATTAAGTTAGGTTAGGTTAGGTTATATTGCCGTCAGGCAGCCGGCCACTCGAGCTGGAATTCAAGATCATTGAAATCGGTTAAAGCGCACGTATAAGCAGTATGCAATTGGGCGAGAAGGAAACGATACTTGCTTTAAAAGCAAGTAACTTTGCTTCCTCTAAATTGAAACAATGCTTTCTACATACTAAAATATACGTCCGACGAAAAAGAAACGAGCAAAACGTAAATTATATCTTTGAAATTTCTAATTTCAAATTCTGCTTATTTATATCTAATAAAACTAATATCACATGTTGCGAATGTTGTAAATATTTGTGGAAGAATGAACATTATTATCTCGAACGTAACAAGTAATGTTACACTTTATTTACTTCTCGATAGCACATTATCGATATCGTTATGTACACTGAAACGTATATTCAACGACCAACAATTCTCTACCCACGCAACCGGTTACCATAATCCGGAGTAGAAACAGGCACCACAACCGAGGGAAACAACAGCGTTAAACGTGGTACTTCCACGTTTCACGAGAAGAAATCCACAGAAATGTCTGCAGGGGACCCTGTACACGTTTCATCTTCTGCGTTAAACACCGTACCACCTAAGATCCATGCGCCAAATGATAAACCAAATCTGGTGAAAATTGCACGGTCCAAGAAGTATCCGCGAATCAGTGTGCATCTACGGTCAGGATTTCATTTCGCACGACCGACTTCTGGGAATGGTCGGAGCCATGTCAGTGACTCGATATTAGGTCACTGTCATAGACACTTCTCGGGATGGGACAGGTCGTGTGCAGGCGCATATAAAGCAGATATTCGATTAATATGGCATAAATATCGTTTGAAACAGCGCGAGGGTGTCGTGGGACGAAGAGATCCAGGGTTAGAAGGACGCGCAGCTTAATGCATGACAAAATGAGTTTACATTCGCGACGAGGAGACCCGTTCGGTGGCACAGTAGGGCAGAAAGAGGGACCCAGGAAGGGGGATAGGGGGAGTGTACGAGTGCTGGGGGTTCGACTGCATAGGAAACTTGGAGCCGAGCCAAAGGCAATATGCATTAGCCATCGCGTATTTTGAAATTCAAGCCAAAGCAGATTAAATCCTATTCCTGAACCCCCGTTCGGTCCATGTTGGGCCTCGTCCCCTCGATTCTTCCTTTAGCCGCTCTCCCGCTGTCCTGTTTGCGGCCATGTAATGAACACCAGTCCTGTGGTACGTCGATGCCTGAACTTTTATAGCGTTTCGATTGCCGTACTAATCGATATGCGGTCACCCAAATCCGTCGGAGAGGCTGGACTTCGTTGTACTTTGGCCTCTGTACGTTGAACGTTATAGTGTATCGTCGTGTTCACGCATCGCGTGGTCGACGAAAATTCAATTTTTTTCAGCTAAAATTAGAACTCTCTACGTTACAACCTAGTTTTTAACACGGTAGAGACATTTTACTTACCCAGGGGAGGTTATCGATGAACGAAGTTCCTATTTATCGCGTAGAGGTATCAAATATAAATATTTAGATAATCGAAACGAACAATTCGATACGAAGTTATCATCGTACTCGAGAATTCGTATTGCATTACGATCGAGGATACTAGGTATAAAGCGCGAATGGTTCCGTGATTTCTAGTAGGGTGTCAAAACTTGAATTCGTTAAGTTGTAACAACGATCAAAAATAATTTCAAACGCGACGATTCTATGTTCCTCGGCCATTGTTCCGGGAACAATTTTTATTCTCTTATTTTTCTTTGAACGAAAAAAATGTCCGCGCATCTGAAGAATACCGTCATTACTTTTTCAACGAAGCCAATTGGCTGTCACGACAGACACGACCGTCGCAATTATTTAAAAAGCTACTATTGTTAGGAAAACGTTCCGGCTACCTAAATTTTTATACGAAATCTTGCAGACAATGTTCTCGAGCACTGGCCAGGATTTATAGTCAAGCGAATTCAAATCTGGTCTACCGGATGGTCGGTTCTCCTTTACCATTATTATGAACTCTAGCATACTCTGCCGTAACTGATCTCGAGTTCTGACAAAAGGTTGTTCAATATTCGAACAATATTTTCCTCTTCTTGCTAACTACGAAAAATTTGCATTGCGAAAAAATGTTGGATTTGTGTATGGATTCAGATACCCAAGTGTACTCGAGTACTTCCTTATCGAACAGCTCGCTACGCGTGCTTAAATGTAAATAGCGTTTAGACACCCGAGGACGCTAATATCTAGAAGCACTTCAATTACCGTTTTCGGTAGAATGCGGCCAGCCGAATCCAAAGGAAAGCGAGCACGGTTTCGGCCACCACGGTCGCGGCTTATTGAGGTTTAAATCAGTTTGGCGGGGCATGGCTGCACGACTTTCCAGTAATTAGGTATTGAGAGATCGTTTCCAGGACATTGGACAATATATCGGTAATTGGTGGCGGAAAGTGTGATTCAGTAGTATGCAATTCCGAATGCTAGCAGCCTCTATCCATCGGTTTCCCATCCCTCCCTTCCCACCCTACCGACCCTTTCCATTCGACGAAGATTAAGTGGTTTTCAGACCTCCGGGCGCGAACAGTGCCAGAGATATCGTAGATACAATCGAGCAGGTGGAATTCAGTCCGCGCATCGTGAATGCGATAGCTACCTATATACGATTCGGGATAAATTATCGCACGCGATTGATCCAAGAACGCCTCCGTGCACGTGCACACGACACACGACATGTTTTACGGTTTCCTTTTTCCCTCTGTTGGCCACTCGGTATCGCATCCATCCGCAGAAAATCGGGAATCGATTCGGATCCGTTTGTTTAACGCGGAACAGACGATACCGACACGTCCACTTTTGAATTCAGTAACGTGCTCGTTTCCCAGGATTTGTTTCTTCCTAAGACGTGTTCCGAGTCTTGAACATTTATCTCTTTCGCGAGCTACTGAACCGAATTTATCGCGCATTGTAACGATACGCGAATGCTTGAATATTTTCGAACACATCGCGAGTCGAAAGATTCGTGGTAACGCCCGCGAGATGAAACAATTAACGACGATTGTTCGCGCAAGGGTAACTTCGATTTTAGGTGTTTCCTTCGGTAAATTGATACGAATTTATGCAGGAAATACGGAACGGTGTACAAAAGATTGGTACATACGGCTAATTATCGGATTACATAACACTCGGTTTTCTATGTACCATAATTGAACGCCACGCGTTACTTTGGTCTCGGCGCGATATTATCGGAATATAAATTAGCGATCAAGGAATAGAACAACGAAGGCATCTCTTTGAAGTCTCGAGAGCAATTATCATTAAACAGCTCGGTGGTTGCTTTGTCGACATCTAACACCTACCTATCTCAATTTATTGATATACTCAATGGAGCATTGATCGAGAATAATAAAACGTTGTAACGTCTATTAACAAGAAGGGGTTCAAGACTTCAATGGCTCATAGTAATCAACGAAAAGAACAAACAACGTCAAATCAACACATATATTTACGACCGATTCTTTTGGCGTATAATTTTGTTATTTACGAACAATCGATATCGTAAGTTTCTTCGCAGCATATTAAACGTAAACAGAGAAATTGGTTTAAAAGTATCGGCTCAAGGTTGTTAACACGATATCGCTAATAATAACAAAGATTACTTTATATATCTAAACAGAATACAAATCTTTGGTATCCATTTAGTGTCGAGTATGACAAACTTTACTCTCGGGTTATTAAGATAGACAGATTTCTTCTTGCGGGATTGTTTAAAAACAACGGTCCATTTATCGCCGATAAATAATGTGTTGGATTTATAAAAATAAATAATAGATACGTGTCGTACAATACAAGGCACAGAAATATGCATTCAAATGGAAAAAAATGCATATCAAACATCTACTGCAACGAAAAATATTTGCATTATCGACAAAGTATGTAATCTTTGTTGATAAGAACGATCTTGTGTTGACAACCTTGAACCGATGTACTTTCAATGAACCAATTCCTGTTTGTATTAAATATATGTTGATTAGACATTTTTTGTTCCTCGTGACAAGTTTGTTTGCTACCCAGTATGTATGTACACATTGTATAAAAAGTTACAGAAAGAAATGCTTTAACGATGTATATGCATACCGTACGAGAAATTCTGGAAATTTGATATTACCGTATATTAATAGATTTAAAAACTAGCGGGATAATACGGCGATATTTAAATAATAACAAAATATAGAAAGGGAGAATAATTACGTTACAAGACACTTTTTAATGTAAAAATTATACCTGAATAATTGTAGTAAAATCGCTATCGAAAAATTAAAAATGAAGTACAAGACACACTATTTTCATCAATATACAATTTATTTTGTTAAATCATTATTGCGTGAAAAATTTATAGGAAATATAATTATTGAACTCGACACATTCTCCTTCTGTCACGAACGAGCAATTTTTTAAAATGCGAAACAGGTGAATATTTGCAAATTTGTAATCGTGTAGTACACTACGCTAATATCTTAAGGAATTGAAGAAAATGGTTTCACACGTATCCGAAAATCGGGAATCGTACGTGAACAAGTTGCAAGCCATCGGAATAACGATGGAGTGAAATTCGGAAGACGAAGTGACTTGTTTTCAGTTAGGATACGCAGGATATGGAATAGGAAACGACAGTGACTGGGGTATTTAAACAGATATTGATATCGTATTGTTTTCGGTTGATAGACGATAGTGATTCCGCAGTACGTCGGAAAATGCGGTCGCCAGTGCGCAATTTCAGATCTGACCGCGTACAGTGCTGCGCCACAAGAGCTATATGTCAATGAGTAGAATAGGACACTGAATATTTGAAACCATCATCGAAAGTAGTGCTCCTGCACGTTGAATGTCTCGAGCGTTCTGCTTATCGTTCGTTGCTACGCGATCATTCTTTACGATGCACACCGATCGTTTCAATATCGCTTATCAACTCGCAAAAAATAATTAACGTTGGAAAATCGAATGTATCTTAATTTTCTCTTCCGTTCATTGAGTATTATACTTTGAACATTAATTCATACTTCGTATCTTTTTTCTTTCTAAGAAAAGAATTTTAATTTTAAATCGAATTAAAAATTACAATTTACAAATAAGCTGAAAAATATTTGAAGATAAAAATATATAAATACGAAATTGTGGAATTTTTAAATTTGATATGGAAATTGTGGAATTTAAATATATAAATCCAAAATTCATTTATTTATTGTTACGGTGGGCCGAAAAATTACAATTACGAATTGTAGAAATACAAACATTTTAAATATGGAACATCACTGTTTTACTTTAAATATATTTCATCTGAAAATGTTCCCATTAAATTGAAAATCTTGTACCTAAAATTTTCGCGTTATTCTTTTACCTAATTGTACGATTCTTTCATGATACGAACAATGTTGTACCTTGAATTTTACCATTTGTCGGTTTAACATTGTAAATTATATTGTTTTCCAACGGAGGGCCAAACTGTACGAATGGAAACACTGAAAAAAAATGTATTTTGCGGATTAACATTGTTTGCTTTTATGTTAATCTTTTTGCTCTAAAAATTCGAATAAACATTTTCTACGTAGCGTGTATCAACGATACCCAACGAAGTAACTAAATGAAATATTCTTTTGAAAAAAGTATTCCCATAATTTCGTGCGCATAATTTATCATTTTAAGAACAGTATACTCCGTAAGTCAATAAGCGGTTGAATTATCGATGTGCGTGTTCGTGTTTTACTATTTTCTCGAATCTCATCCGATCGAACGAGATTCTCTCTTGGCTTAGCCGTAATAGAATATTGACATTTTGCGTGTCGGCAATGAAATATCCAGAAAGTCGGAAGATTTTCATGACAGCGTGTTTAATAGCAAGACACAAGTGGAAAGTAGTTTGGCTGAAGGTACGAAGCGATTTTTCACTTCGAACGACAGGAAAATCTCCGCTGATACGATGAGTCCGTGAACATTTTCGAGAACTATCTAGCAGCAGTGGCTTTGCCAAATGTCGTGCAATAATGGAGTAATATTTGCAGTGCCAGTTGCACGGTGGAGTTTCACATCCACAATGGTGTCTCGGTTCAAGCAGCTATTTAATTCGCAATGAAGTTCCCCAACTGTTGGAAATCCTTTACGAGAAACGGGAAATCCAGACGATTCTTAAACATTTGAAGTGGAATTTTGGAATGTCAATTCTTTGTCCGTCTATATACATTAAAATTACCAGTTCAAATTGTTTTCCAAAGATGTACACGTACTGTTATAATTCGTTAATAGATGAAACATTCTTTGCGCTTTAATCATTTTTATACCAGAATTAAGGAAAGAAATTGACTCGTTTCAGTTTCGACATTTTCACAAAGTTTAAAGTTTCTTCGATTAAACAAATTTTGATCGATTTAAATAAACGAAATAAATGGTAAATATGTTGGTATAGTATTTAATTATTTCCGTACAGTAACTTTCCCCGTGTTGTAACTAGAACGTAATTATTTGTGTAACTGTAAGGTGTACCAACTCTTAATATACAATGATACTGCAGTTCCACGAAGTATAAACATTTTGAGGTCGGAAATCCAATTTGAAGATTATTGTCTCGTACAGAATGCTTCTCTTCGTATTACATTTTTATATAATAGTCACTTTTTTTTCTCTTTCTCCATGTACATTGTAAATATTTTTCATAAATTTTGCATAGATTATAATATGTACAGATTTCTTTAGAGGAGAACGTTTGTTAATAAAATACAAATGAAAATTAAATTAAATTGCAATGAATTATACCAGACATTTCTACATTTTTACCATTGACTGTCTTCTCGTCTTTTTTATTTATTATTATTTTCCACAATTTATCTTTGGTTCTGGCAAACCAAACGGAAAACTAACAAACGCCTGTTTTATAATCGACAAATATTTTCTCGTATAATCAAATTAATTGGACAATCCCTTCACCCGTCTCTTCCGACCAAAAAAAAAAAAAAAAAATAGGAAATATCATTTTTTTTCGAATAATATTATTTCTTTCTGTAAATTGAACTATAAATGTACAAAATGTAGCGTTGATACTTATATAGGATTCCAGTAACACAACAAGATAGAGTAGGAAAGTAATAATAGGTTGCTCAATAAGCTTCCTCGTTCTTTTTAACTAAAAAGAAATAGTTTTATTAAGTTCGTCGTTTTATTTTTCTAAAGACGTTACTACTGTTTGATGAACATGTGTGAAGTTTCGTATAGATCTGTCGACTCGTTCGTATATTTACACTTGTTCAAAGTTAAAGTGTCATAGTATTTTCTTACAATGTAAAAAACGACAAAACTTATCGAACAACCTATACAAGACATTGGCGCTCGCGTAAAATCTTCCTAAACGAGAAACTTTATCAGCTCGGTGATAAAGACATACGTAACTTCGTTTCTTCCATCATCGATGCTTAAAATCTATCGATGTAGGACGATTTGGGAATGGTTTCAATGCCCTTGTTCCCTCTAACTCCATGAAGTTGATTTGCACGAACGGCGTACCGTTAAAACGACACACGAAATGGGATTCTTCTTCGAATTCCGTGTAAATTGCACGTGCACCGGGTCACTCGTTTCCACTTAAATGTTGTTCCGTTTACGTGGCCGGGCTTCGTCTCTTTTCGGTCGTCTGGCGATCGTAAAACTCGGATGATGCCGCGACACAAAAGACCCAATTGCAACCCCCGGGATCGCCCCTTTTTCCATCCGTACCTACAACCACAATCACGGATGCGCCCCTCTTGCCTTTCGATTTTCCGGCTTCCTGTGTACCTCGAACACGGGGCCGTGGAGTGCTGTGGAATGGGTTTGAAGGCTGATGAACCGAAACTATTTACCTGGGCGGACTTGACTCGTGCAAATACAAACGACCGTGTATCTACATGTGCATATACAGCGGGGGAGGCTGTCGATCGTCAAAACCACGATAGGATGCTGGCACGAACAGACGAGACGATATTTATGAAATGAATTTTTTTCAAGATGCGAACAGGAGCGTATCGAATTCGCGAGCATGTTTATTGGAGCGTTCCTCGCCGAATAGAATTACCGTGATTGTTAATGCGCTCGAACGTGTGCAGGCCTCGTTTGGGCTTACATTTTCCAGAGCATGTTTAATTAGAAATCAAGCTAAGGCGGATGGTATCTCTGTACGAACAATTTATTTCGAAGCTAAAAGTACGGTTTGTCGATAAACAAACAACGATTAATTGTCAGCCTTGAATAAATTAGTTTCAAGTCGTATTTAGAATATTGATTTAGAATTGGGAATTATAATCCTAGATGTACGAAATTAAAATTATAATTGTAAACTCGAAAGATACGCATTATAGGTAAACTAATGCGCGTTTATGATATAAATTTAGGGACGTGGATTAATCGAACTTGACACGAAACCTAAAGCGAGATTATTTCCCAAGGTTCGGATTATATTTATTGCTCTTGCTTGGTCAGTTTTATCTAAGACTGTCTGTATACTGTACCGTTTTGGGTACAATGTTTACATTTCGATAAGGAGGAATTAATGTGTTTACATTTCTTGGGTGTAAGCAACTCCGAAGCATCACACGCGATTTTGTTCCGTTTCGTATACCATACAAACAACGATACTCAGCGATATTCACATCGAGCAACGATATTTGAATACTAATTCCAATGCCTGAAGTTTATTTCTAGCATTCGAATAGCCACAAAATATTCAGATAGTTCCGGCAATTAATGGACGAAAACGTATACAAATATCTAGAAAATAAGGTCCGAAAGTTCTCGACCTAACAATTAAAAGTTTTTCGAAGAACAGAAAATCACCATTATCTTCCAAATCGTCCAAATACGAACGATTTCACCGATTCATCATCTTGAAATATATTACCTCGAAAGCTGAATTTCAATTGCGAAATAAATAATATTCGGTAGGAGATAAGCCCAGATTGTAAGGTGAACGACTCGATTCGACTAATCCGCATTCTTTCATCGTTGCACTCCGAACCGGCACACCATCGCGGAGGAATCACAAGCCTTTAACGAGTTTTCTTTCATTTTCCAACGCAGTTATCGCGGTACGTTAGCGTGCTATTCATCGTTCACCCAAATCGATCAACGATGCGTTTGATCTCACAATTCTGGAACAATTGCTATCCATCATTTTTTTCCTCGTTCAACTTCGTTTGGCATTGTTTCTCTGGGAAAAATCTTGCGCAAACAATGACGTTCCATAAACACTCGTTTTCAAAGAGAACCATAACGCTGAACCAAAGTGCATACATACAAGGTGTCTCGGTCAGAGGTGACCATCTAAATGTCTGCTTTATTTTTAACGCGACGACGAATATTTGCGACACAATTTTAATATCGCGAAAGAAGAAATTTCTTTCTCAACTTCATTCTCACCAAGTATTGTATCTGCAAAGTCGTTGTTAGTTTTTGCTAGAAATGTACGTAAATATTCCTTTGCATCGCGTATTCGTGGCGAATGGAGAAACAAAAAATGTTCGATTTAGATATTCGCGAGACTATGGGATACCAATATGGTGGTTGCCCGACTTATTATTCACGGGCGGCTACTCGGGTATCTACCGAATAGAAAATTCTTCTTCAAATCGTTGGATCGGACGTAACGGGTCCACAGTTTGGCTAGCACGTTCACTGGATCTGACCCCGTTAGACTTTTTTCTTTGGCGAAGGCCGAAAGAAGAAGTTTACCAATAGCAACCTGCCACTCCAAAGAACACGATGAATCGCATAATTAAAGCCTCTGCTGATACCCCACTAGAAACAATCGAAAGCGTATCGCAATTCGTGATTGCTCGTTTCAAAATGTCTATCCCTGTCGACGAACATCACTTTGAACATTTACAACATAAATGATAGGTCCGCATACGCAAAGGTTGTAACTCGGGCATTGCCAAGTGTATCGATAGAAAGAATATACATTTCTTAGTAAAAAATATAAATCACTCGATGCAAAGTATGTGTATGCAGATGGTATCTGTATATGGTATCGTGCATCTGCGTATAAAATAAGAGTTTTTGAAAAATTAGTTTCGTAAGAATAGGAAGACAGAACGATAGGTAACTACCGAAAGGAGAAATAATCGCACAGTAAGAAAAAAATTCCTTGTTCCATTAATCGGACAATCGATGTTTCACAGTCTCTGAAATGAGATTTGAATTATCGAAGGATTGGATTGAACAATTGCAAAATACTCTCGTGATTTGATAACTATGAGACTCAATTATAAAAGAGTATCTCGTTTGATCGTTTCGGATCGTTTTTACGAATAGTGAAATGTTCGTCGAGAGTTTGCGAGAGTTACGACTGTGTCGATGTTTAATATTTTACAATTAGATATGCGTACTATTTACAATTTGTACACGCTCTCAAAGATTACCGTATTTCACCATCTTAGAAACCCTCGATACCCCCGTAAATGAATCCGTTGAAATACCATAGCTGAGGAAAATTGTTCCATCGTACGGAATTGGGAAATCGATCGTGCATCGATAGTACGTATGATCACTCTGCGCCAGTTAGCGCTTCGGTATCTTTCCATAGATCGTCGATACGTGCGTACGTCTATGGCCGCGAAAACAGAATCGAATCGTGATTTTTCACGTGCAAAGAAATACATCGAACGTAGGAGAACTGTTCCATTTTGTAAAAATTGGAATATTCGCGCGCCGAGAACGCATTGAGAATTAGCAGCAAAACAACAGTTTGCCTCCCTAAATAGAAATACATCGAGTTAACGCGAACGTAAATATTTGATATTTATCCCCGATGAACGATTTAATCGTTCCGCGGCCGTTCGAATCACAAATCGGGCGTAGGTTAATACTTACGCCTATTTGGAACGCGTTCCAGGAGAGACGCTGCAAGTAACAGGCGCAACATTTAAACGTAAATCGATACTAATTCATCGCGCGGTCGGCGCGCATAAATACCATCGTGTCGGGGCTGCATACACGTTATCATCCTTGGAAGCTTCGAGACTCCGATGGGAATTTAATTTTCGTCGTCAAAGGGGACGCTGCTTATGCGAATTTAGCATGCGGCAGAAAGAAACGTGCAAGCACAGAGTGCAGTGTGGTGTGAAGGGGAGGGTGGCAAGGATGGCAAGGGTGGCAAGGGTGGCGGTCGTGTTGGTGGGTGTGGCAGGGCAGCAGGGTGAGTACGAGGTGGTACAGAGGGTGGATTCAAAAAGAATGAAATAACGGATTGGGTTGCGGCCAACTGGCCAGGCTCCAACCAATCCTTAGTCGCCTGGATGCGGGAGTATATTATGTATACCATTCACCCGCCTTATATCTGTGCCCGTGGAATCGTCCTGATGCATCCCATTCAAAATCATATTTCCCTGTGAGCTGTTCTTAGGTGGAGCGGGGCAGAAACAATAATTGAGAATAAACGATTCACCGGTTCTTCGAAGTTTCGCGACGTTCATTAACGATACTCCAGCAATTCTCCGGGTCATCCGGAGGTACTGTGCGAATTTTCCGTTCGAGTTGCTTGCAATTATGAATATAAATAAAGAGAAAGGTGGAGGTGCTAGCGCTTTTCGGGGTACGATGGAACTGTTAAGGAAATCAGGACAACGCTTGGTAGTCGGTGCTCCATTTTTCGACGAAATAACTTCCAAACGTCCGCAAGGAAAATTTACTCGTTTTACGGATCCTAATTCGTTTTCTTGTAGATCATGTTTGACTATGCACGGAATACTCGAACAACTGGATTTATGGACCCGGTGGTCCTGGAAGACCCTCTTCCTCTGTTTGCTGTCCTCCCTCGGTGACACAGTTGTTCGTGACCCCTTCTACCGAAAATAGTGACCCTGGTAATAAGAATGAAATGCTCCGGCACGAAGGACGTTGAATAAATTGTATGTCCGTCTTTCTCGAAATTTCACGAAAATATACATATATCGATTTTCCTCGTTGAACGCAACCCTATCTTTTCCGTTTTCGTTCAAAGATTAACACTTTCAACCGGAAACACCACTTGCAAGACGATGTCATAAAACGACTGTTCGTACAAGTGTCGTCGTAAGAAAATAAATTTCATTTTTCTAATTTTGCGATCCGTTTCCTCTGCGAAGCAGCATTCGTCCGTGAAACGAGAAACTGTTTTGAATTTTTTAATAATGGAAAATGTTCTCCAAACGATCTACGCTGTCATTGAAATCGTCCGTCCACGATAACTTTGTAATCTCATTCTCTTATTTAGAAACAAATATACTTGGAAACACTAGTCATTCTTATATTCCAAAATTACTTTCCGTGTATTAAATACTCCGAACGAGCTACGATATCGCAGTAATTTTCCATTCGAGAAATCAACTATTCGTCACGGGCACTGATCGATGATATTTTAACAACAGGTTGAACCTTATTCTACGGTAAGAAACCAAAATTAATCCTGTTGACGCATATATTTTCGCACAATATAACGGATGGCGTCCGTTGGATTAAAACGTTTGTCGATAGATCGAGATCGTTGCTTACTTCATGTATTGCGGCGTCATTTATTTATTTTGCGTGTCGTTCGAATCTGGAAAATTGAACAACACTCTTATCGTATGTAGAAGATGGTAGAAACTGCACTTGGTTTTTAACAGTGATATGACAAGTTTGTATAGAATTTGACTCTTTCATTTTGATGGTATTGTAAGTAGTATACAACGAAACGAAGCGCCGGGATTGTCAAGTAACTGGAGTAGAATTACAAAGAAGCGCGATGGAATTTTCTATAATTAACTTGCCATGCCGAGGTTGTGTTGATGTAGCTTAAGCAAAAGTAATTTGTTACTCGATAACAGGCACTTGGCGATGAACCATCTAAAATAATCTAAAGGAAATTGTAAACGTACGAATCCAAACAATTCACCAATACCTAATACTTCAGCGAATGTCAAATTGTAAAGCGTTTCTTGTCACTGATGATTTTCTCTGCGATAGGGATGTATAGTTATATAACGAGTAATTCTCTATATTAGTTATGGATATTTTGATAATTGAAGACACGAAAAAGGAGACCATGCGTCACAATTAAAGTTGAAGTTAAACGAAGATAATTCGTTGAAATTATTGGCATACACAAATGCTTTTTCATAAGTTTAAATCTCCGCGAAAGATGTTCTCTCCCTCGAATGAACTTTCTACCGAACCTTGTGTATAAAAATACTTTGCACTCGGTGCAGGTGTTTCCAAAAATTTAAATATTGGATTACTCTATATCTGGTTACCGATCTCGTTCCAATCTAAAATCGATTTATCACGTTTAAAACAATCTAAAACACATCGAATCTAATATTTCTTTGTTTGATACTATTTTGAAGTTGAAAGTGATTTCAACGATTGCTTTCCGTTTATTCCGATACCCGTTATTGAGCCTTGAAAAGCAAAACGAAAATTCTCTTAGTATGGTATTTAAGTAGAAAAATTAAGCATATCCGAAATCTTTGTAGTTTTTGAAAGATATTTTACTCAAATTTAATTAGTATAAACTCTCTGAAAGTTCATTAGTATAATTACAATAATTGTTTATTTTTATTCGTAACTGACACGTTTACCTTCTTTCTAGAATATACAGATCGAAGCACCGGTAAAAGTTTAACGAAACTTTATTAAAACAATTTTATTTTCAAAGAACAACTTAGAAATAAATACTACCAAATTATCAAAAGCATGTTCCCTTCTATTACCATGTCCTTTTTTTTTTACTTGTTTCTTTCGTGTTCGCTCAAATATTAAAAAGTAATCAATAGTAATGGAAATACGATACTTCGTATCAAAACGACGATACATACTATTTTTCTCGAACAAGATTCGCGATGCTGATCATTCGTTCAATAATTCAGAGCTAATCAAATTGCTCTTTATATCATTGACCATCGTGTATTGTGAATCGATAAACGATCTCTACTTATTAGATTTTTTGTTGAAAATTTAAGAGCACGATCGTCTTTGTTGCGAAACTGTAAATTCTGAATGCAATGCATTCGTTTGATTTATCGTGGCTACGTGCTTACACGATAAATCATAATTATCGAAAGTAATAAATTTATCCTTCATTCAGACACCTAACGATGCGCAAGGATGAAATGCAAGGAGAAATTCGCTTCTTTCGAAAAAAAAATACAGAGAATACCCTTTTCAATTTATAATACAGAAAATTTATTATATACATATATACAATCGAAAGGTTACTTTAAAAGGATATAATTCATCGATGCCTGATATCAGAAACACGAAACGAAATTATCTTAAACAAATTTCTACGATTAATAAAAATACGCAATACATGATAGAAGAGTTAGAATCGTCGAACACGAATTATTTCTTTAGAATGGAAATCATGGAAACCAAAGTCTACGATTTGACGTCACAAGAAATAGTCTTGTTTTAACGAACAAATAGAATTCTTTGTTCAACTGTCTTTGGTTGTTTAATCGATCGAGTAGGTTTCGAGAAAATATTGTACTACGTATCGCTCGACCTTATCGGAGTTTAATTATACCCAATGAATAAATTAAGATAATTTTCCAGTTGCATATGTACATGAAATCATTTATCAATCGCAATAACTACCGTAAAATCTGAGTTTCGATAATAAGCGAGAGGAAAATATCTTCCTAAACACTTTATGAATTTCCCATAGTTGATAGTTTTCTCGAACAGTCGATTCATTTTCACGTTAAATAAACATGGTACATGCGTTGAATATTCACCGAGCCTGCACTTCAAATGTGTAAGCTTTGTATATCACGGCGTTCATTCTATTACCTTTAGCCCTTAATCGGGGTCTAGTGAGACCTCAGACGTCGTTTAAAAATCAATCGAAACGCGTTTAACGTTAACGGTTGTTCGTTACAGCGCGGATGAGGGGTTCGACGGTACTTATCCAACGAACGTCGTCGTGAAGAACAATGGGACCTGCTTATACGTACCGCCCGGCATATTCAAGAGCACTTGCAAGATAGACATTACTTGGTTTCCCTTTGACGATCAGCGCTGCGAAATGAAATTTGGCTCCTGGACGTACGATGGTTTTCAGGTAAAGTAGTTAACGATCACAAGTTCATGAGATTCATAAATACGATATTTATTAGCAATGCCCTTCGTTAATAATAAGAAGGCGATAATAGTGAAAATACAGACGTTAATAGAATCCCAAATTGCGAAGCAAAAGTTTAGCTACGAAGATACGGATAGCTTCGAAATTCAAATATTGAAATTTTAAGTTCATAAAAGTGCAAGATAGTGTTGATGCAAGAATTTAAAGGTTTACATCGTTTTGTAAACTTTACGAGCGAAAGTATAAGTTTCTTTAGTCATGATAAATCAATTTGCTGAATTAATATTAAGCTAGATCGTAATAAATAAACTAATTTTTACATTTATTGTTCGTTACTAATTGTCTATACTTGTTAGTATTAACGTTGATTTAACGACTGTATATTAATTTTTATCAATGACGCTTAATCAGAATTAAAATGTTTTTGAAAACTGTACACATTTATGACATTGCTCAAATTACGAGTAGGTATAATACACACACACATATTCATATTACGAGTTATAGTTCTTTTTTCTACTTTCGTTTAACTAAAACAGTCTGTTTAGTCGGATCAGTACATCCCTTAAGTTGTTAGACATAAATATTAATAATCTACATAAACGATCGCAATTTTGTGCTTTTAAGCAGGTAGAATGCGCAAGAAACGCGGAATTAATTTCCCATTAATTCGATAAATGTGACCGAGCATTTTCACGTTTTTAAAGCACTCGGTTAAGTTTGTACGCGGTAATTATGTTTCTCGAAAACATTATTTCGAGAGAGTTCCTGAAAATTCGCGAACCCTAGAAGCTGCAATTTCGAGGAATAATAAACGTGACATTGTGCTGGGCAGAGAATTCTCAGTAGTGCAGTTTCTCGGTAGTCATTACAGTTGATTAAGTAGTACAATGAGCATACCGTGGTAAAAATCGTTCGATGATTTCCTTCAACACTAAATTATATTCATCAACATGCATTTCATTTACTTTCTTCAATCGACGATTAAATATACGCGACTAGAATAATTAACTAGAACTAGAAGTTGACTGGTGCATGTAGAACACAAAGCAGTGAAGCTATCGTTAAATGTGTGACAAAATTGGCAAATGTTTAATTAAATTCTGTTTCAAGTGTGTAATTTCGAAAACAAACTAAGTATCGTATAAAAACGGGTTTATCAAATTTCAATTATTTCAGTATGTCGAACACTCAAAGACGTTTCAATGAAAACAATTTAAGCAGAATTTTGTGAAACGAATCAAGATCTAATAACTTTTCGTTGATCTGTGTAACTAGTGGCACATCCAACATTAAATTTAATACACTTTGGGAAAAGTTAGAATTTGAGAACAAAATCTTTTAGAATAAACACACTTAAGGGATTGTGTACCAATTTAATGCCTGAAAGTTTCTTAATTTGTTCGTTAAATTCTCGTTGTGTAATTTATTTTCTCTTTTCTCCTTTTACAATTCGAATTACCTTTTCTCGGTCCGTTTTGAAGATTACCGCAACTTGTTATTTAAAAACGTTCAACATTAGCTTAATACAACTACGACTAACGTTATTCAATCGCTGTCAATGTTTTCTGAAAATTTGTCAAACGTTTGAGAGTGTCTGACATCTTATGGAAACTTGTGCAAATTAGGGGTGAGGAAGGGATGAGATGTTCGTAATTTGGCACTTACATAAGATGCCCGGATGCCTGACCTATCTTCATTCGTCTTTCGTGATTATTTTGAGTAATTAAAATTGACGACACGAATTATACTATACGAATTTTAGAATGCTCTAGGAGAATTCGTTAAATGGAACAATACGCGAAACAAATTAGTTACGAGCGAAGATACAAGAAGAAGAAACATAGTGAAACAGGGAAAGTGAAATACAGGTGATTTCCAAGATGCATTTGATTAGGTGAATAACGAACGAGATGCAAAGTAGCCTTCCCTTTTCGATCATTTTCCTTCGTTTTGCATCGTTTTGTGTTCAACAATTGAATCAACGTCCACCGGATGGCACGCTGTGCCCTTCTATCTCGTATAAAACTTAACTAGTAAAAAATTCAGCTTAAAAATGGGAATAAAAAGAAAACTACTTGCCAAAGCGGCATTCATTAAATACTCGGCCCAAAATAGAGAAACGCGTAAAATTTTCCGGACAGTTACATTTTCAACTCCGCTTTGAAGAGAAATAACCAGAATAATTTTAAATAACACGAGAGCCAAGCCTCTTTAATTAACTAACTACGAATAATTAATTTCACAAATTGAACAAACGTAGTACCATTTATTAATAACAATCGTTCGAAGAAAACAGAACAGTGTCGGTAACGGTAAACAAATGACAATGGGGGAAGAGAAAACTTTCCGAAAGGAAACCACTGCGTGCTGTTTGTTAACGACCGAATCAAGTAAATAGAAACGTTATATTCGGAACTTTGGTTCTGAAATGAAGTTTGCACCAGTCGCTCAAGACTAGTTCGCGTTGTGCACTTTTAAAGCTGCGTCGTATAAATCATTTTTCAACGGTATGAATAATTATGAATAATTTTGTAAGCGACCAGAATACCGATTACACTGGTGGTATTTTTTGTTTCATCGAAGAAACAAAGAAACGATACAGGGACTGACGTAGAATGGTAGAACGTATCCAATTTCGTAAGAGCAATGGCATGTAGCTACGTGCAAAATTCAGTTACGATTCTTTTTGAAAACAGAACCGTGTTTCTTTTTCAGTGTATCGATTCTATCCGTCGCGCTGTCCTGTGTAAAAAGTATTAAGAGAACCGGTTCGAATATTTCACGAGATATTTAGTGCGTAGCTGTCCTAGTTCATGGTGTGGTTTGCAACACAGTAATATCCGCTTTCGAGTGACAAAACCAGCACGTCCTATCGATGGATTATAACACAGTCGGTAGAGCGCACATCTCGGGTGCTAGATCTCTAGGGTTCACCAAACCAATGAAAAAAGTTATTTAATTTTCAAGCTTCGTTGGAACTCACACGAGGAAAGCCTCGTGTGATATAAACAAAAGTGTTTATATGAAATTATTTAAGAAATAGGGTTAGTCGGGGTTATTTAAATAATCGATCGATAATGTTCACTGAAAAGAACATTATCCAATAATCAAATTATGGAAATCTTATTGATAAATTTGCTGTTTTAAATAGCAATCGTATACCATGGTAGAAATAATTATATTTTATACATTTCTTATTTATTAATGGGTATTTACAAGTTTCTTCTATTTTTATTTTCGTAAAAGTAAATAGTGTAAATAAAACTTTGTTTTAAACTATAAAATTTAGTATAAAACATTACAAGCTGCCTATTTAAATATAGCGCAGAAATTTGTTTATAGATTGAAAGAATTTGTAATGAATTAATTTCTGGTAATATAAATGTAGAGAAAAAATTGAGTAATGAAAAGTCATAAAGTGTTTGTTATTGTGGCATCGGTCACTCGAGTCAATAGATCGTTCACAGTATGTACATAAATGTAAACAGTCGGATGGACGATTGTTCGAATGTGGTGTAGAAAGTGTCACTCGAAAGTAGAATTGATGGGCATCACACCTGGGTAGATACTGCCTACGTAAAAAGAATAAACAAAAATAAACTTTCAAAATATTCGCACTTGTAAAATAACTAGGTCTCGTTGAAGCCAGCTAAACTCCCAATTTACTTTTTATAAATTATGAATAAAAATCATGTTTCTTTCATTTTTGCTACAATATCTAGCAAAGCGGAGAATTTAATTATTTCAATTTAATTAAAAAGAAGCCAATTTATATCAGGCAACAGCTCGTAATGTACACTAGTGGAGGTCTACTAAACTTTCGTACGCCCACTTAAGGGTTAATTCGTTTTTAAAAATGAACAACCCAGCGTAATCGAAAATTAACAATATGAATGGCAAAATTGAAGTATACTATTAGCGCAATCCGTGTCCTAAAAATTTTTCTTGCGCGCTACAGTACATATAATAACTTGTATAGTCGTCTAATCGATTGTAATAAATTTTCAACAGTTGGATCTGCAACTGCAAGATGAGTCCGGAGGTGACATCAGCAGTTTCATTACTAACGGCGAGTGGGATCTGTTAGGTGAGTTTTTACAACCCCTATCGAGGACCGTTTCCTCACATATCCGATTAGTTTGTGCCGCCGTGAAAGCAATTCCTCGACGATTAGCAATTCTAAATTCCTCCGCGAGTTCTAGGACACAAAGGACATACGATCAATCGTTTCGTAAGTCGACAACAGCTGCATCTTACTACCGAGCTTTATCTAATTCAGATTTTCATCGCAGCTACACGTGGAAGTAACATATTCGTGTTCGAGAGCGAGAATTAATGGGAGTATAGCACTCTGATTATAAATCACCCCGATTATTTCGGTTGTAACGAAATAATCGTACCGTGAATGTAATATCGATTCGTGTCACGTTGCGTTATGCTTTTAAAATCGATCAATCGTGCAATTCTCTTATTCCTTCATTTCGCACCAAAATATTTCTTTAAAACAATTATTCGAAAGTATCTCTTGAATACTTTATTTGTTGGACAGGGCGAGTCGTGTAATTATGTCACTTTGATTATTTCCATTGTTAGAGGACAGTAGGCCTGATCTATTTAATAATTCAGTTGAATATTGTTTTACTAATTTAGAAACCATGATCTATTCCTTGTGTAGTAAAGTATTTACGATAAAATGTTCGTGGTGCAAAACACATTTATGCTTTCCTCTTTTCTTTTACATAGAATAACATTATTTATTCCAGATTCCAGTTTTTCTGTCATTTTATTTATTCCAGACACATAAACTTAACTCTTTTCAGAGTTACTAATTGTTTACTTTATGACACTCACTTTATGACATCGTACCTTTAATTTCAAAACAGTTTGAAAGACCAAGGGCCACGCACAATAAAGTTAGCACTTTTATGAATTAGCACATTTGTAAAAATGAAACAAACGCAAAGAATATTTAACAGCAGTTATAGAGAGTTTTCAGGTAGCTGTATTTTCCAATGTTTCGGTCACGCGGTTCTAAGGCTTACCTACCTTTTCAATCGGAAGAAATACCGTGGACCATTTCTACCTGTGTCGACAAGTTTTGACAACCGAGAACTAATTAACAATACATCTCCATAATGTAAATAGCTACTAGATTATATATTTGTATAACTGTTCGCGTACGCTCCAAAAATTAACGTTCCGCATTGAAGTTGATTTTATACTACCAACGCTAACTTTTATTGAAAGGATCGAACCAAAATTTTCAAATATGCGTATTTTTCATATCGGTGTACAGTTTACATTGGCAAATTTATAAAAATGCGAAACAAGAAATTATATGAAAAAAGTATAAAAAGTGAACATTTTTTAACACATCGTTTAAACAAATTAATATTTTGGAAAGTTGTTTGGAAGCCTACATTATTATTCAAAGTACGCAGTTTTTGTTTGAACAACTTTAGACTTGAGATTGTAAGAGAAAGTGTTGAGAAAGACTTCAAGTCTTTAGACCGAAGACTTGAAAATAAATTTTTACTTCTTCAAGTAGAATTTCCTAATTTGTTTTTGTTTACATTTTAGCAGATACACAGACGATTTCGCCAAGTACAAGAAAATGTTTGTTTTGAAAGTATACGAAAGGAATACTCATTTCCCATGTTCGACGATCGATATTAAACATCGTTTGTATCTGATGTTTAAAGGTCATTAATTATAGGAGTTGCCCTGTACACGTTTCAAGAATAGAAATGATAGAATACGTTTCTAATCGCAATCGATACGAAAGAAAGTGTTAATTGCGAGGCAATAGCGAAAAATAAATTTTCATCCACACTTCTAAAGCTGTTCAAACAGTTAGTCGCGAGAGAACAGTCACTTAATAATGTACCATTAGCGCAGTTTCTCGTTGAATTATTTGCTTTCATACTGCGGGATATCGCACAATGTTTGCGCTGAATCGACAACCTCTCCAATGCAAACGAATTTACATCGTTACTTTTCTGCAAACTGCAAACTCTCGGGCTGTTCAATATTTCCCCGAAATTATCAACAGACTATTGGAGACGTTTCGTTTATCCGCATTTAAATGGTTTGACAATATTGAGAATAGTGGACACATATCTATCGTATAATCGATTTAACCCATTCGTTCATTTTGCTATAGTTTTACAATCTCTTCGTTTACAATTTTGATTCCACTTACGTATAACATAGGTGATTGTTATCCCTTTTGTATTTCAATTTTGAATTTGTTCGAACACAGTTTACTTTATTCGTCTTTGCTTCGATCGAAGTACGATGCACGAATTTCAAAAATTTACTTCTTTTAAGTAGAATATATCGTCAGAATGAAATCTTAAATCACCTCGTCGCTGTCGCGGATTGTAATAGAACGAATAAGCAATTTTTATGTAATTACTGTTGAGTTGCAGCTAAACACAGATAACTGCCAACACAGAATTTAGAGTAATAGAACAATATTTTCCTTCCAACTGGATAATTAATTTTTAATTCGTTGAAAAATGGTAAAGAATGCATTCATTGCAAATAATTTCTCCGACCAAGTAGTATAAAATGACCTTTCAGTCGCTAGCATTTTTCAAGAAACAAAAATTATATCCTATAATTTTAGAGCACAATAGGCTCTGATCAACAACACGATGCCTCTTTATTAATTTATCAACCATTATCAACCATTCTTCGAGCAACGCTCAAAAATAATTAGTTTCGATAAAATAAGATAATGTAAGGAATAATTGAAAATGAATGGCACTGATTATTAAAGAACCGAGGACCTCATTTATTCTGACGATCGATTAAAGTTATGAAAGATAGACGTCGGTTATGATATTGGTTACTTATTGTTAGAATATCGTACGATGCTTCGAACGTATCGATTCCAGATATACGATGGAGTGCGGATGATTTTATGAAAATTGTAAAATAAAAGTGTTTCGTTCAATGGACGCGTAACTTTTACTTCCGGGATGTGTACGTGCAAAGTGTTAGTGTGTATGTATGTGCTATATAGAGAGCTTATGAAGCTCTTGGCAGAACTGTATCTTAAGAGACTTCAGCTGCAGGAAAATGTGGTTGCAACTGAAGGAACACTTGAAAATAAAGTCGGCGACTCTCTTCCGGTATGTTGCTCGAGATAATTCAAGTGCATGGTGCACTCCGTATAAAATAGTTGAGTCATCACTATCGGAGCTAGTCTTTTATTTCCGCGAGCTTTTTCTTGTTGCGAGTGAAATCGTCAGCTCCGAATATTCCGCGCTTCATCCCCCTTCCACTTTAATTGCACTATTGACATCACCGTCTTGCGCAATATAAAAGGTTTGCAAACGAAAAAGCGAATATTTTACGAACGAACATTCCAACAGAAATTCCAAGTCTTGACTTGCAGTTTCGCTTCGTAAGAAATATAAAAATATAAAAATGTACGCTACCGGTAATGAATATTTATCTCCTCAAATTCTATTTACTTCTCTCGAATGAACGAAGGTTCATAATACGCGATTCAAGCCACGTGAACTTTATTCCGAGACAATTAATCTTAAAATCCTTTAATTCGTACTTGAGAAACCATACTTCCTAGGCTCTTCTAATTTATTCACACGATAAACTTAACACGGAGACTGATTGACATTTTCTTTAATATTTCGTACAATGTAAGAAAATTATAGAAAAAAAAATTAGTTAATGTTTTAAGATTGATTTATACGCGATTGTACTCCTTATACGTATTTTATATGTATGTACATCCGTATTATTAACATATTAAATAAAGTTTTTCTCTTTTCTTCGAATCTTGTGTCCATAAAGGAGTACGTATAGATCTATTTGATTTTTAGTAACTTTTCGAAGTAAATGTATTCTAGCAAGAAAGAAAATCAATCTTGTCAGAAATTACTTGTGTAGAGTCAAATGTTTTAATCCATATTTGTTTTTTCAATGATACACATTATTTTTTTTCTTCCTGCAATAGATCGTATCTTCATTCTCAGAGTATTCACATTAAATTGAATAGTTTTCAGTCTACCGATCCTCTTTCGTATTAAAGTTAATGTGCTTTCCATATTCATTTATGCTGTTAATCAAGTCAGCAACGAGACTGGTGGTCGGAAACTGTAAAAGCTTATTGTACCTTCGGGAAAGTAAACGCTAAACTTTTATCAAATTGTTCATTGTCTTCAACGATAATTGTTTTCTATTGGACCACAGAGGCTTCGATTCAATATTTTTACGCTCTTTTCCGCGTTAATCGCTGTAAAGAAAATTCAAAACGAGACTTTTCTACTTCTACTTCATACCTAAACAGAAATCAGTATTTGGAGTATATGTTCGTCACATTTTCTGTTTGCAAGAGCTTGAAACAACTTATCCGGTGACTTGAAATCTTTGCTATTGTACTCGATAACTTTAAATTGCTTCATTTTTCTGCGAGTTTCCAAGACTTAGATGTATTTGTATGTTAATTATCACGCAACTCGCCCACTCTATAATTAACAATACAATAACACTAGTAAACTATCCCCGATCTATCAGTCGCGTAATATTTAAACACGATGTTTGATTAATTCATTACCGATCGAAATTAGTGGCTTAATTCGTTATCAACGAACCCTGAAACAGGCACTCTCCCATTGTAACTTAACAATTTGCTTAATACATAATAATTCCTACGCAAAGGGTTTGAATCATTTTCGATTATCTGGGTTGGGTTCTGTAATATTAACTAATTGTTTGATCATTCAAACACCATCCAATATACGTCAAGTTTTTCAGAACTGTTAGGCCATACAGACAAGTGATTGTCTCAAGGTGATAATCGTTGCACTTTAATAAATGCAGCTCCCGATGACCCGAGAAAATTATGTCTAAATCGCTTCTCTTTTATTGTTACAGGAGTGCCTGGCAATAGGAACGAAATTCACTACAATTGCTGCCCGGAGCCATACATAGATATTACGTTCGTGGTCATCATCAGAAGACGAACTCTTTACTATTTCTTCAACCTAATCGTGCCATGTGTCCTGATTGCTAGTATGGCTGTTCTAGGATTCACCTTACCACCCGATTCTGGCGAGAAGCTCTCTTTAGGTATGTTCGTTACAGTTTGCATTCTGTTTGGATAGTAATTTTTTAGCTGAAAAATTAACATCGATATTCTCACGACAGTGTACACAATATCGTGTACAATTAATTATACTTTTGTAAAACATTTCCATGGATATTATACGGGAACTCATTTTTAGCGATTTACGGTTATTAACTGCTTTTACAATGAATATATTGAGCGTTTCAAGTGAAACCATGAATTGGCACAATCCAATTGTTATTATTTTCATCTCTCTCGAAGAATGACAGTGTTAAGTCCTTCAAATGCAATGTTAAATATATCAAATCGTTTTAATAGAGAGGTTAATCAAGGGAATCTCCCAAAGTATGCTAAAATCGATCAGTGGCCTTCAATGTAATTATTAATTCTCGATTATATGTAAATAATGTAAGAGTTAAAGCATTATCTATCGTTCTTCAATTCATTCGTGCAGGAATAGTAATGGTAGGTATTATTTTTTGGTAGGTGATCTAGAATTCGTGTCGAATACTATATATTACAGTAATTAATATAACACTCGTGAGAAATGTTAAGAATTATTGAAAAATTATAATTTCAGTTTCGTACAAAGAATATTTTTTTCCAAAGTACATACTTCTTTGTCACGAAAATTGAAAACCAAAAATATTTTGGTCAAAGTGAGCTAGTCTGACGTAAATACTCGAAATGAAATCTATTTGTTAGCAAATCTGGTCTATTACCTAGCTGGTATATTCTATCAGATTGGTGCGCATACGTGACTTTATGTATTTACATATGTACATCGTTATGAGTTCTCCGATGATTACTCTCTCTCTCTCTTGGTAAGTTCAAATCACTCGGCAGCATAATTCCAATTCCTTGCAGGCTTCAAAGTACGTTATAACAGTTTACGTGATTAGATTTAGTCAAGTTCTCATAACCTATCGAATGCATGAGAGATTGCAGTTGCGTTGAATTCAATCGCAGACATTCGTGTATGAAAATTTGGAATTTAACGATCAGTCTCCTCGGAGAACTTTCTGATACAATTGGTACGCACTTTACGATGTAAATATTTCGTGAAAAAAGTACGAATCGAAAATTGTATAGTTAAGTGTTTAAATAGTAAAAAATCATTTGTCAGTTTATACAACGCTTGGATGATCTTTGATTCTTTTTTCTTTCTAACGATTTCACAATTTATTTGAAATCTTTTTAATTCTTTAACTATATTGTGTAATAATAATTAACGGTCTAAACTAAATTAATAATATTTACAATGAACATAATTATGAACTTATTTGAGAGAAATTATCGGAAGAAAAATAGAAAAAAAATTAAAAAATACAATAATAATGAATGTAACACAATTTATTATTACTGTATTTTCTGATTTTGTATTAAGACGATATAATAACAAAATATAATTATTATATTTGACTATTAATGCATTTTCCAATTTCTTTAGTATTTGTATATTATTATTTTTGCTCAAAATATACATCCAAAGGTAAAACGAACTCACATCGAATTGTCCGTAATGATTTATTTAAATTTGAACATTAGCCAATGTATGACCTTTCTCGGGAAACGTTTACTATAAATTGAAAATAAAAATGTTTTCTCATTTTTTTACATTTGGATCAATTTTTTGTTTAATAGTTAATTTTCATTTTCAAAAACATCTCTTTCGTTTGTATTATTAGGTTGCTTCATAAGTTCGTGCCATGGTGTGTTCATACTTCTTGCATTAGGGTGATTAAACTTTTGGGTTTCACTTTAATCTATAGAAGGCATTCGAAAGACACACATAGTAAAGTTATAAGAATTTTATATTGAATACCCGTTAAAATAATACGTGTCAATTTTCGTCATTTCATGTTGTATGAGTTCCAAGAAGAGACTACGGCAACAAGTGCAGTAATTACTATTTCTGTCTATGGGGAAAGTGTTTTATCGATTTGTAAGTGCAGAAAGTACATTTAGTCGATTTTCGAAAGGAAATTTTAATCCGGTGAACGAAACGAGGAGTTTGTCAGTGTGAGAAATGTTGCAAATGCTAAACATGTCAAAATCATGTGTACATAGACATTCGAAGAAAATGGGAATGATGCCAAAGCTAGACGTATCGGTACCGCATCAGCTCACAGAGTGCAATCGCCTGCATCGCGTGGCAACTTGCATATCGTTGCTTGCACCTAACAGAACAGAACCCTTTCTGAAGCGTATAGTAAGTAGGGATGAAAAATGGATCGTGTACGAAAATCTTCAAAGGAAACGAACCTGAACCTAAAAAGAAAATCCAGCAGAACGAGTTGCAAAACTTAGTTTACACTCTTGCAAAGTTCTTCCTTCTGTATGATGAAACTACCAAGAAATTTTGTAGAATAAACTAAAAAAATTTCATAATAATGGAACAGAGAAAATTAGGGGCGGTTACATTTTTTCGTAAACTTCATAGATAAGATTAAAGTATTGCTTTACATGGTAGAAATATAAACGACACGAACTTATGAGACGGCCTAATACATAAATACTTCGTTGATATTAAAATGAGTTTCATTTCGATGGTTTCTAGATCGGTGGTTAACCACGATTACTGTCTAATTCGCAAAATTGCATTTCGAAAAGAACAAAAACCTCAGATTCTCTATTTATACTTGCATAACCGGTACTCCTATTTATTGCGCGTTTATTGTCACTTTGCTTTTATTTTCAATGTAATGTATATACCAAAAATGATTATTACGCAACATGAGTTCATTTTGAAATTGGTTCCGGTATTAAACGTGGTGTTTCACGTTTCTTTGCAGCAACTCGGTGAAATAAAAAATTCAAAGTCGGTCGCATCGGGTAGAGAGGTCAGAGACATTTGGTTCCTTTTTTGAAAACCCATCGGGTCAGCAGCTGTGGACCTCTAACCTGGACCCATTGTGAATTAATCGCGTTGCACGCGATAATTATTCGGACTCTCTTTCTTTCAGGTGTAACCATTCTCTTGTCCCTTACTGTGTTCCTAAATATGGTGGCCGAAACAATGCCAGCGACGTCGGACGCTGTGCCGCTATTGGGTGAGTCCGTGAATTTTGAGTTTTTTTTCGTTTCTTACTTGGTCTCATCGGCCACGATGGTCTTGGAGTCGTCCTTGATCGAAATGAAGTCAGACTCTTTTGGGAGGATAACCGAGGGAACAATGGCAGGTTACGGAGATGAAAAGATATAGACTGGGCCGATTAAATATTGCTACCTGCTTCGGACAGTGGGGAATTTCATTGTGGAAATTCCAAGATCGCATTCACGTTCCATCGTTCGAGAATGACTTTAAGAATTTCGATGCCCGGCAATGTATCTATGTACTGCCGGCGAAACTGCTGGCTAAGTGTGCTCGATTTTGCAATTTCATTGGAGATTTGGACCGAAACCCGCGGTGGAACTAAATAATGCAGCGGAATCTCGATTATCCCCCCATCCTTTGTCCATTATCTGAACGCTACGTCATATTGTTCGGGAAATGTACTTTCTCGTACACAGTTTTACGTTCATCTCCGTTACTGAATAAGTTACAACGGGACTTCGATAACCAGGTGCTCCGGTAGATCATATTACCGCTTGATAAATGTGTAAAATCCCATTTAATTTAATGTGGTGTGCGACTCTAGAAGCAAAATTGCCCGTCAAAGCAGAAGAATACGTTATAGGCTTAATTCCCTTTCTTAAGGTTCCCCCCGTGATTCCGAGTCCTTACGTTGCCTATTTTATTACGTCGAATTTTATATTCGAAATTTGTCTACTTTATAAGACGATGGTTCAAGAAACGCCACGGATTCCTTGTTTCGGTGATTTTTGCAATAAAAGTAACAACGAGATAAAATAATCGACGATGAAGGTAATTTGTATCAAAAGACCAAGGTGAACGAATTATTCGTCAGATTGAATTCATCTAGATCGGAGTTTTACTTTGTTTCAAGAAATGGATTCGACGTACTATTTTCATTATTGATTGAAATTCTTTAATTTGTGGAACGCTGACGTTGAACGAAACATTCGCAGACGGTATTAACGAAACTTTCTCGCTGTGAATTTAAACAGTCTCCAAGGAGGATAAGATGTATCGAATATTATATTGCATAGATTACACGTTACTTTCCGAATGCTCCATTACTAACAGGTTTCCCGATCGTTGCACGCACGTACACCCTAAGATGCAAAAATATATTCGATGCATATTCACCGGGGAAGCCTGGTTCTGTGATAAAATACCTTACGAAATAAATATGAAAGAGCAGTCTTCTCTAGAGTTGCGACAGTGATAAAGCTCGAGAACTTCTGCCGTATTTCATTATGTCGCTTGCAACTCGATATTCATTTTCACCAAGAAAATTTCAATATTTATTATCATTGAGAAAAGACGAACTGCTTTTTCACGCGCGATTTATTATCGTGATAAGCCACGAGAAAAGACGGAAATCCTTTGGTACGGTTATACCCCGAAACTCTTTATACGTTACCAACCTTACTCGCAGGATATGGACAGATCTTGGATCTCGATGTAACTGGATCTGACCTGTACAGTGTAGTTGCCACTGAAGCTTATTGTGTATGTCACCCTTTATCCCTGACTCGTGATCTTCCATTGCAGTCAGAACTGTTCTACTGACAGTAGGCAGTCGCTCGTCAGTGGTAACAGATCGTGCGGGTCAGAGGTCTTGAATACGAATAGCCGAACAAGCGTTCTAAAATCGTTCAATCGATAATTCAAGTGGTCCTATTGAAAACGTGATTCATTCGATATACCAAATACTTCCTTGATATTGAAATATGATTTTAAACGTATTGTCATGCCATTATTAATACGGTGGAGGCTGGCTCCGTTTCGATCGGAACTTAATTTTAATCGTTGAGTCAATTCGAACACTCGAGACGGCATTTGTTTACATGGGAGCGATAAAGAAACGCTCTTGATCGAAGGGAAAGCATTTCTCAGCGATATTTCTTGTGTCACGAGCATGGAGGGACGCGTAGAATATTAGGTTGCTGAATAAATTCCTTCCTCGTTTTAACGAACGTAGCTCGACTTATCCCAGCACGTAGTATGTTTATTAACGAGCTATTCTTTTGTAGTACGTGTACATATCTTCGTACGTAATGTTCCTTTCGTAATGCGTGATATATCGTGATACATAGCGATTCTTTTGTAATGCGTAGTCTATCTTGCTAAATAGATTAGCGTCGCTTGTATTTACAAGAAATTGAATCAATCTTCGGAGCTTAGATTTAAAGACACATTTTAATACGAACGAAATACGTTTCAACCTCGCCCGTTCGTGATGTCTATTTTCCGTTTCTAGATCTGTATAATATTTTCGCAGGGACGTACTTCAACTGCATAATGTTTATGGTGGCCAGCAGTGTTGTCAGTACCATCCTTATTTTGAACTATCATCACCGAAACGCTGACACTCACGAAATGTCCGAATGGGTAAGTATGTTTTTTTATAAATTTAGTTCCAGCTACGAAGTATTCTATGGTAAATGTATAATTTATGTTACGTACCATGGTATCGAATACATAGAGATGAAGATTTTCCAAAATATAAAATTTTGCGTTTATCAAAATTTCTATTCTAATATAAAGTTTCTATACGTTTTTTACTAAAACAATGCATTAAAATAAATATGTAAAAGAATTAGTGGGATTACATAGATACTGAAGGATTTATTTAATACTATTTAATAAGAATTGAAATATTTACATCGAATAATATTAAAGAGCTATTATTATTTAGTTTTCAGGTAAATTATTTTACCGTAAACCAAATATTCAATGGGATTTTCATTAACTTTAAAAGAAGTAGACTGAACAGTGAGGAATATCTCAATCTCTATATATACGAATAAATGTTGATAAAGCTATACGAAACATTGGAGCCCTTTTCCAATGTTTTTACGACTAACGGTAAAAAATATTTAATTGCATATAATACATAATTGTATAGTGTTTTTAATGAGAATAGAATACTGCGAGAAGCATACTTTAATTCCACTATTTAATTTGCTTCTTTTATTCTGAGCTACTTGACCCTTAGGGGTTCACGGCTTACACGTTGAAACACACCGAAGTAAAAAAATTGGCAGAACAAACGCAACAGTGTTGCGTTAATGTTTAACTTTAAACATTAAAGTCGTAATAATGCGAATTTAATTGCATTCAGCTTTCGAAAACTTTGCCTTCGTTACTAACGAACGATACAAAAATATCTCTCTAACTACATTCTTACATTCTGCCTCCTCTCGTCTGTTTTTTTTCACTCGTGTTACGTATTCGTTAGAAATGATCCTATGCATTATTTTGGCCGAAATCAGAGGCCTTACCTCGTTTCCCCCATCTGCACTCTCTGAAGCTACTTCGTGGATGAACTCATCGTATATGTGGCTTCAATTAGCGTGAGACCATGTGCTTGAAAGTACCCTTCAGGTTTACTTTGGTCGTTAACTCGATTCACCCTTTTGAGGGACACTTGGTTATTCCTTGCACGGATTTTACTATCTATTATAGTCTTCGGATTACAAGATCCACATAAACGGCGCCTATCGTTAACTTTCTAATGCAAATCACGTTCGTTTGAGATTAGTTGTGTATTTTTCTTAAAAATTCCGCATAAAAGTAACATATACTATATACAGATTCTCGTTACATTTTTGTCAAATTAACACTTAAATTTAGCACCCAACTATTAATTACTTCCCTTTTTTTACGTAGAATACGTAGCAAAGAGAACTTCAATATTTTCAACAATGTTAATTCGACATTTATGTTCTTTATTTCAACATTCATGTTTAAAGTTAATTCGACATTCGTGTCATCCACATAAGTGCATCGAATGCTTTCTGTGTTCAATTTGATGTATACTTTAGAATGACAGAAATTTATGTTCGAGTGTAAATTTATATTTCGGCATTGAAGTTTAACATTTAACTTTCTATCATCGTGTATAATGATTTTCATTCGGAGAGATGGATAATTTTAATATTAATAGAAATTTCTTCGGACGGCTGGTTTAGTCGGTCAAATTTTGCGGCATAAATACATACAGAATTATACAAATATATAATTTAGTTTATTCATTGTCTTATATTCATAAGTGATAGGCGTTGACAGTGATTCACTGTAAGCGGATCATTTATCGAGGAGCGAAAAATTTAAATTTTACCTTCATATAGTCGTTTGAGCGCAATTTATTTATGTAAAATTTTATAATAAATGTAGTAGAGATCATAGGAACGTAAAGAATTATTGGTGTAATTTTTTTAAATACATCTGTATATACAGGTCCAAAACTCATTCTGGTATTGACAATCTAATAGTTATATGCATGCACGGCTAAAATAAATTATAATTAATCACATATTTACGATACGTCATTATGGATGCAAGTGAATGATTAAATGTATATATAAATCTATCTGAAGGCATCGTTATCGTTTCTTTCGTATTCGAAGCAATATTTCAAGCCCATTTGTATAAAATTTTCAGTAACATATGTATTTAATAGTCTTATTGCGACAATAGGATTTAAGAAGTTAACGAATTAAATTGATTTGAACTTGAATTCTTCCACATGCTTCGAAGCATTGCTTGGTATCGTTGTGGCGAAGTATAAATTACATTTTGACTCTAATTTACAGGTGAAAGTGGTATTTCTTTGCTGGCTGCCTTGTCTACTTTGTATGTCACGACCGACTGATAAAGAAGAAAAGGAGGCGCAAAAGTCTCAGAAACCGTCTCCAGTCACCGGTAATTTAGTGACACGAAAAAGCATCGACACAAGTACTGACGACAATTACTACTATCTAAATAAATGTTTACCACTGTTCCACACGAACCAATCTCAATTAACATCACAGACTACCCGAACGTGCACAATACACATCTACATCACTGTACCTGACTCGTTCGAAGTCACGTGCATGCATATAAATTTTCTAACATTTAAGATTATACTCGAGCAACACACAAAATGCATAAGTAAATTATTTACTCCTTTTTTTTACTTTAATTTAGAAGTTTAAACGTTGACAGAAATTAACCCCCCCCAATTCCCTTTTGTCTTCATTTCTTTTCCATTCGAATTGTTGTACATATATACGTATCTATATCCGTAGTGTGTTACTGTTATTGACTTGCTTATAATTTATTTATTTTACTAAAAGAGAAATTTAAACGTAATATCTAAATCGTTTGCAAGAATCCTGATTTTAAAGTAAAAGTTTGCATTCCTCCAAGACCTTCAAAGGTTCCTGACTTCTTAATGTGTTTGATTTCGAAATAAATATAATAAAAGCTCAATATATAAACGTTGCATTTATTCAAGGGTGTATTTCATCGGAACAGGTACCAACAAGACATACGGCGACCTGGAGCTTCATCAGAGGAGTAGCAAATCCCTTCTAGCGAACGTTTTAGACCTCGAGGACAACGCCTTGGCTTCCCATAACAACCTCCTGAATAATGTGTACAGTACACCTGGCCCTCACCACCACACAATAGGCCATGGGCACAGTCATATACATGCGACGCCTCATCATCATCACGGCCACGTTGCGACGCCGCATCATCAACACTCAACGCCATTGGCACACTCCTCTTATCCGGCACACCAGGTTGCTCATACGCCGCATCATCATCAACATCCACCGGAAACGCCTGGTCCCCAGGTCGAAACGATACTTCAGAACGCGTGTTTTTGTGCCAGATACGAGCTCATCCTGATCCTGAAAGAGATCAAGGTACATTTCTATTTATACCGATACCCCTTTCTTCGAAAAATTGTTCATTCGATTGTATCGGTAATACTTTCTGGACCTCTTCGATGCCCCTTACGAGGTTTCTATAGTTTGGAAGTAAGACGAATCGATTTTTTAACATTTTCTTCAAGGTTCGAGTCTTAAGAGCATTAGCTTGAAAAGTTTCCAATGAAATTCGAAAAATTGACAATGTTGCTTTGAACGGACCACTGTGTATTGAGGGTGTCCCATTTATGTTGTCACAAAGGGAAATCTCGTAGATAACTAATTAAACGAGAAAAAGGTGATATACACTTTTCGCGAAGGTGTTGGGAAGAACTTCAAATGGTATTATTCGTTTGCCAGTGTTTGGTCGTTTTCCAGATCATTTCGAAGTCGATTTGTTTTCCTTTGTCACAAAGTTATATTTTTTAATTTCGAAATCCTATTCTATGTAAAAATGTACGTAACTTTTATCTGAAACGTATTTCTGTACAATTGTCATTTTTCAAGACATTTAAAAACATTTCGAGGTACATCGAAACTAAAAACGATAAAAAATGTAATTTAGATTCAAAAGGTAAACGAGTTTTTTGCAAATGTAGGTCTACATATTTTATATAATACATTTGGTGATTTTGAATGGTCGTAAATACTCATTAAAGTTTAAAAAGGAATATGTATGCTTTTTACTCATCACTCTGTATTTTCACGGAAATTTCTGCCTAGCACGAATTTTCCACACAGTGTCGGATTCTGTGGACATTTCTGAAGAGGAAAGTAATTAGAACGGAAAAAGTATTAGAATGGTTTTTAACTTGGACAAGTTGAGAAAATATCAGTCTGGAATAAATAAATATTTAGGCGATATTTTGCCGCCCTGCGGTCATATTGCTCGCCCACCACGTTTCATCAGAACCGTAGCTACTCGTAATCGGAATAATTTTTGTAATCCATTTCAGAATATTAATCGCAAAAATTATAACAAACTTTTTCCGATCACTCTCAATTTCAAATAATTTCAAATAATTTCGATGCTTGGTGCACGAATACGCATACATGTAGCATTAGGAGACAAAATAAAAAAGTGGGGAGACACACAAGAAATAAGTTTAATTAAATGTCTTTAGTAATCATTAATATCTTGAAATTTATTTCTAACTAAAAGAATGAATTTGTATTCATTAAAAATAATGAGTTTAAACTCATTTCTATCTAGATAAACTTCGCATAATTACAATTTACCAAAAAGTAAGTCATATTAAAATTAAATGCAAGAATAACTTTTGTCTCAGGTTACAAATTTCAGGAGAAACTTTATATAACAGCAGCTACTCGGAGAATTTGTAACCTGAGAAAACAGAAGTTATCCTTTCATTTAATTTTAATGTGACTTACTCTTGTGTAAGTAATTGTACAGTGTAATTATAATTATGCAGATTTTATATAATCAAATGCGTAACATTTAAAATATCGTTTTTACAAACTTGTTTTTTGATATGGCCCCATAAAAGAAAATCTAGCCAACGTGAAAATTTTCAATCTCTTTGGTGTAATGCAACGATGCATTATCATGTTTGAAAATCGTATTCCTTATGGTGGCTGGCTCCCTACTTTGTTATACTAAAAATTCTTGCCCTTCTCCCTCTCCCTTATCTGATTAAATAGAGGTAATTTTCAAATCTAAACCTCGAAATGTAACTCTTCGTTTGCATATGAATATTAATTTGGATGCAAACTCGATGAAATAGTATTGGACTGTATAATAAATATCCAAAAATACGTTACAACAATTGAACATAATATATGTAGAAAGTAGGTATCACATTTGTAAAAATTATACAAATCCATAAACAATTGAGTTTATTTTTGAATGGCTTTACATTACCATACATTGTGTGTATATTTATTCATGGAGCATCGAAATTATTTAAGAGTGAGAATAATCAGGAAAAATTTGTTATAATTTTTGCATTTAATATCCCAAAATACATTACGAAAGTTAAATATTATTATACGTGTAAACAGTAAATAGGTGCCTATTGTACGACACTATTGTACGTGCCTATGGTGTCGATTACGCGTAGCTACGGCACTGAAAATGGGTGACAGGTGAGCTATGACCCCATGACAGCAACACATCGCACATAAATCCCAGAATTATAATTTTTCAACTCGTCTGAGTTAAAAACCGTTCCAACACATTTTTTGGGTGCTTTCCTCTACAAAAACGTTTATGAACCCCAGTGCTGTAGAGCAGGTCCGTGCTTGGCAAAAAATTATTCGTAAAATAGTAAATAAGTTCGCGCATCGTTTTTTTTTTTTCAAATGCGACGACCATTCACAGGCATTCAAAATCAAAAAATTGAAAAAACATATACACCGAGAGATTTAAGTAACTCTCCTCTATATATTAAAACTAAATTTCGTTTGGATCAAAAACTTATTTTCTACCTCAAATTGAAGGTGGTAGAGCAATAAGTTTATTCCCGAATTTGTGTTTGGAACAAGAAACTCTTCAAAGATCACCCAGTGGATATCGTGGAACAGAAAAACGGTTTTTCTTTCACTGGATAGTATGATTTAGAATAGGTTTTATTAAATATATCGGTAAAAGAAACTTTTTATTCTTATTTTATCTTAGGTATTTAAAGTCAAATGTATAATCTCGGTTCTCTCAGAATATTTAAAATAGGTTTTATTAAATATATCGGTAAAAGAAACTTTTTATTCTTATTTTATCTTAGGTATTTGAAGTCAAATGTATAATCTCGGTTCTCTCAATTTTGAAATAATATCGATCGATGTTTTAAAGTCGCTGCGATTATTTCGGATGATTTAGATTTAAACAAAGACATTACCTTTCAGTTTTGTTCAATTTGTACTTTCCCGTAACTTTCGTTTCTACGAATATTTTTATAATCGTGTTATCGGCGCGGTCAAAGAAAAATGTCAAAGGAAAAAGATGAGTACTACAAAGGGTGCATTTGTAGGATCATTTTTTATACATGTAATGGTGCATACGCGTTGAAAAATTTCATTAATCTTTTAAATGGAACTGCACATTCGTTTTCCATAGATCGAATTCTTGTGTTTTTTACGTGAAAAAGTATTGGTGCGAGGTAGTAAAAAAATGATTAGTTGACGAAATATAATATTTGGAATAGTTTGTCTTATCGAAGAATCACGCAAACGCTTCTTCGATAGATTGTACACATTTTGTTTTAAAAATTATCGGTTATGTTGCACATTGCAGTTGCATGCGTTCTTGTAGATTCTCTACAGAATTGAAAAAATGTCAAGGGGCCATAATTGATCGAGCATACTGGCCATGATATCGAGATAGTGATATGTTTACAACGTCATCGCGAAAAGTTTAAACGTCTTCTTCGATAAAGACGTTTATTTGAAATATATCGCGAAAGAATCATTGTTTTTACCGTTTCGATACTTTTTTCAATTTATTTAAATACTTTTTTACGTAGCACGACGAGAGGATTCGATCAATGCCAATAAAAATATAAATTTTCGTTAAAAAAAATAATGCAATTATCGAATGCTTATACGCCATTGCACTTGTGCAAAGAATATGGCCCTAAAAATACTGGTGGTCACTGGTGTCCGGCATTATTAAAATAATTTAAAATGCTGGCAACAATTGAACGGTATTGAATACAAAATTCTAATCGAGATAAATGGTTAACAATCTAATGCAAAAAATTTTCTATACTATTCCGATGTATTTTATCAAGGCACTCTAACAAAAGTGTGAACGAGTATCCGCAATCCTTGTAGAATATTGCGACATTTTTAGCAGCTTTCTCGTCCAAAGACGTTGACATTTTTTTGTTTCCATGACCGATGAAAATTATTCGCACCTTTCGAGCCCACTTATGTTTCTTTTAAATTTCGTGTCTTAAATTTCTACGAAAACCTATTCGACGAAATTGCCTCGAACAATTCCTCCATTGTCGCTTCGCAATGTTAAAATGGGACGAGAAAATACATCTAAATACCTCTTTAACTATACACGTAGAAAACAACGGTGTAATTCCTGGAACTCTGTTCCTCGTTTACAAGAAACGGGAGTATACATCGCGTTGCTCTGTTTCAGATAATAACGGATCAATTGAAGTCGGAGGAGTTGGACACGAAGGTGACGAACGACTGGAAGTTCGCGGCGATGGTGATTGACAGAATGTGCCTAATCATTTTTACTCTGTTCACCATCATCGCTACCATCACCGTCCTATTATCGGCGCCGCACATCATCGTCACGTGATTCAGAAAAGACAGACAGCCGCCGGAAGGTCGGAGGTCGACGAGGATCGTGCACGGGCGCGGCATTTCGGTGCGGACGACGACGACCTCGAACGTATCGGGCGCGGCGGAAGTTGGCGAACGACGCTTACAACGAGGTTTCTACGCTTGGATGTCCGGCGCGGGGTCCCGCTTCAAGCTCGCGCGTCGTCACGTTTTAGGAGATCTGCACCGCGACAGGAAGAAAATAATGCGAAGATCACGCTCTTCGTTCTTAACGATATATAAGAAATATCTCATCATGTAGTTCATTCCAAGAGGACGCCTTAGCGAGACACGTTGAAAATGCGCCTACACGGGGGCGTGGAAGGGATAACCGACACACGTATATACACACGAACACACCGATCCACGCCGAGGTATGTGCATCCCCGATGCTCCTCTCGATCGCGCTACGGAGGATTGGGATTTTTCAGTCTCTCGAGCACAGTTGACACGATTCCACGGCAATTGGACACCGTTACTTTGATTCTCAACCGTTCCCTTGCCAACAATCGTGGGAAAGATTACGTTCCAACTCGCGGAGCGCAGAGATTTCAAAATTTTAACCGCGAACCGGGAATCGATTAATTCTTCGATCCCAGAATACGGTTTCTTCGGTCCGCGACGTTTCACCGGGACATTTCAACGGTTCTTTATTTTCTTTTCTTTTCACAAGTGTTCACCACGGATACTTTTACGAGTGTTTCGTAAGTGTTCACGGTCGATGATTCGAATCGTCCGCAAAATCCGCACTTGGAAACAGCAATCGTGTCGAGATTCGTACCGGAAACGTTTCTTCGATCAGTTCGCGCACGAGAATTATTATTCTTTTCTGTCAGTTTTCGTCCATTATTTCCCCGGTACTGTGTTCACTTCGTTACCTCGGATACACGATCTTCGAACGAACGAAATTTTCGAACGTTCTCTCTTCGCAATTTCCCATCGATACGGTTCTATCGCGGCGTTAGTTTCCAAGGGGGAACGCAACTGTTCGACCGTACCACCGGGATCATTTTGTTACGAAAATATTCGGCTTTCTGAACTCATAATGGAATAATGCCGCTAAAACGTGGAAACTCGTTCACCTTCCAAGCTCGTTACTGCAATTGTTCGCAACCGGGATGCAAATAAATCCGCGTGTATGCGTGAAACATAGACACGGACACACACACACGCACGCGCGCACGCGCGCACACATACGATACACGTACGTACACGCGCGCAGAGACAAAACATAAAAACGCAGAGCACCGAGGACCGTCGAAGCGTTTGAATTTGTTAAGGGATAAATCGAGTTTTTCGGCGCGGTCCACGGCCGCGAAACGATTTTTCATTCGGCCCTGGTTCCCGCCGATACGAGTAAAGCATCTCATGGGAGAGAGAGAGAGAGAGAGAGAGAGAGAGAGAGAGAGAGAGAGAGAGAGAGAGAGGGAGTGAGGGTGTGAGGGAGAGGGAGAGGGATACAAACGAAAGAGCGAGAAGCTGAAGAAGGGTACATTGCTCCTTTTATTGTGCTTAAAGAGAAAACCAGACGAAACGAGGCAGACACGATTAAGAGCAAAAGCGCACACACGTTAAATATTCTGAAAACTTGAAAATGCAAAAAAAGAAAAAAACGAAAAGCAGAAAAAAAATACAGAAAAGACGAGAGAGGGACAAAGTAAAATAATACTACACACAATGAACTGCCAAGATGATTCAAAACAATGCCAGTGAATTTTATTATCCGTATCACTAGTAAGTAAATCGACGACAACTTAAATAAACGGGGGATTTATACTACGATTTAAGATGGCGTGCGACAGCGCGGCGTTAAAAAATACTGTTCTTTGTTAGCTCGTAAGAGGGTATACATACGTAGATACGTATATCCGGCGTTCAGCGAGCGGAAAATGAAATAAAAAAGAAAACAAAAATGAAACGAAACGAAAAAAAAAAACGGAACGACGCGGGGAACCCGTGTTCGCGTATGGAGAAACGGACAGTGACGGTGACGATTGATTTAGCGCAGCAACTTTCTTCATTTTTAACGCGTTTCTTTCCCTTCTATCGGCGGACATCGTTTGTTGTTGTCCCTCTGTACACGCTTGTACAAGCGCACATCACGGTACACACTCTCTCTTACCAAGATACCTACACAACGTTACACAGTTTACTCGCAAACTTTTCGATCCAACGTTTCAGAGAGGCTTCCGCATCCTCGAAATTCACGCGAATCGTGAAACTTGAGCGAAGAAAGGACGCGTCCACTTTTTTCTCAAGGGATCCGAGACTGGCGAGGCGATTCGAGGGAACACGAGCCTGCTAGTGTATATTTACTTTTTTAAGTCGTGTCGGCTCCGAACGACGCGAGTCTCGACGATCTCTGGCGAGAAATTTCCGAATGAACTCGTTCACGAGTTGCGCGAGCTACTTTTTCTTCCACGAACGAGTTCCCGATCGGATTGGCCCCCGGGACGAACTTTCGCGATTTCGAGCGACCGCCGAAGCCTGGTTCTCGAGTAATCTCTTGCTCTCCGACTGCACGCCACTCGTTCTAAATGGCCAAACCATTTGCAATTTGTCCGCGAAAGTGCCCAAGTCGGATTATCCGTCAACGGATACACAGTGGCTCCGATTGATTTTGTCGTTTGTCGCTGCAAAGTGAATCCCTTCCCTGGCGAGAGAACAGATTCGAGGATCTACGTGTTCTCGACGCGTTTCAAAACTAGCGAACAAAGAACGTTCGCATTCGCGAACGGACACCGTAAACTCCGCGTTCGTATTTACCAGAAACTGGAATTCGATACGATTTCCATTTACATCGTGTCGAAACAGGCTCTTCGTTGAACGATTTATTCTTGTACGATTGCATCGGTGCATCCTCGACCCTGGGACGCCTGACGAATCTTTCGTTATCTTTCAGCCCGCGGGATCGAGGATTTCGTTATTTTTGGTAAAAGTATTTCGGAATTATCGCGAACACTAACCTCGTACAAAATTGTATCGCGGTAGATCGCGATAAATCCGAACACCCGTCTTTGCCGATTATGCGGTAGAATTATTTATCAAAAGCTGTCGGAACCTCGGAACACTAGCGTGAAATATCAATGATCGTCGGTAGGTGTCCGGTTTTTAGGATCCCGCTTTCCATTTCCTTCGCATAGTCAACAATTGAACGGTGGTCGAACAGACTGTTCGTTCTTTAACTTCCTTGAGAGATTAAGTTCTATATATAAATATTTATCGCCGCGTTTAATTTTATTTCGCGATAACGGTAAATGCGACACGATAAGAACCGATTTAGCCTGGTTCCAGGTATTTTCAACGAAGCGTATTCAATTTCAGCGTGCTTCGTGAATCCTCTGGAAACGCGTTGAATTTCTGTCGGCTACGAGTTTAAAAGCAGACAACACTTTAGTCAATATACGAGTGCTCAGTATTTAATACGATATTCCATTTAATATTCAGACTCGTATCGAGACAGAAAATGCAACTCGCGAACGCCCAGGCGAATTAAAATAACAAGGAAATGGGATTACCTTTGCGAGCCGTGAATGTTTCGAGTTTCTAAGATTAGATTCAGAGCTGTACTTCGTTAATTTCAATAATCGCATATTTTACCCGACTTCGACTGCTTTTTGGTCGAGTTTGTATCGGAACAATCCCGTTCGGAGTTCTCGAATAAATATTAATTAATCGGAATCGTGTTACGAGACATTTGTCACACGGGTGGTCGTCTCGGTTAAAAGTAATTGAAAAATCATTTCGTTATTTTCAACCGATCGATTTACCCTTGAAACGTAGATTCGACGAAAGAGAGGACACGGTTACGTTATCGAGCTTCGTGAATAACGAACAATTTTATCGTAAACACCAAGTTCGATATTGCACGTTCTCGAAGGAGTGTTCAATTTTCTGTAACCCGAACGCGTATCTTCGAATCGTTTCTCGAATAGACGAAACTCGTCTTCTCGAGATTAACCACTGTCATCTATGGAAATTGAATTCCTGAAGGTGCAAGTATAATAGATTAAAACGTGTCATAGGAGACACTTCGCGTCCCTGAGAATATCAAATGAGAACTTGCTAATTGGGTACTCGACTGTTTTAAATTCGTCGATCGTGATCGTGAGTATTATTACAATTTCTCCGCATCCTCGCTTGTTATGCGACTGATTATTCGTGCGGACATTTTTCGAAGTCGTAAATGGTATCGCGTGTCAAAGAACGAACGAATCGAAGATTCCGATCAATCGAAATTACAAACTCGTCGAGAATATTCTTTCCGATCGGTATTGTAAAATCGTTGGGAAAGAAGTACACGACCGTTCGAAAATTGTTTCAACGATGATTTCCGATACAGTGTTGTTCCGATATACGTAGCTCTCCATTCTCGATACTCAACCAAATTAGTTATTAATCGTCTAATTTCATATATAGCGTCTAAGTTTTTACCGTTTCGAATAGTCGTTAGAATTAGAAACTCTATACAACCACCCACTACCACCACCACCGCCACCACTATCACCCCTCCCCTCCCCTCCCCTCCCCTCCCCTCCTTCTCCCCTTCGTTCAGAACGAAAGATATCGCGACGTCAAAGGAGAAAATCATTAGCGTTCTCGATGAAAAATAATTTCTTCCTTCGATAAAGAACAAAACGGAAACGAAGGCCCAACAAGTAAATAAAAGCAATCTCGTCGACTGTACTAAAGAAAATTGAAACGAAAAATCCGAAGGACTGGGTACTCGTCATCGTGAATACCAAAGAAAATATCGAAATCTCGATAACGGATAGTCTCGCAAGCGAGTTTTGTTGAAAATGTATTAAGCAAAAGATAAAAAAAAAAAAAATAATAATATAGCACGTTCTGGCCATTGGCATTGACGCGACAACCAATCATGTTACCTTTTAAATATTATTATAATGGTTAAAAAATAATAATTAATGAAAAAAACGTTGTTAATGATGTTATAGGAACGATTTAAAAAAACGTAGAGAATATAAACTATAAACGGTAATCAATATCGCTCGATTGGTGGCATAACCATTCTAAACCTTTACAAAGGTAAATCAGCTAAACTAATTAAACTATTGAATTGAATTTAAAGCTCCTACATAATGGTTCGCGCTGGAAGGTTTCGGTAGAATACAGTACTACGTAGGGAAAAGACAAAAAGAAAAAAGTAAAAACAACAAAAAAAAAAAAACATAAATGAAAAAGCACGGTTATCTCGAGCGAGTGTCATTAGTGAAACAGAAGAGAAAAAAAAAAATACGCGGATAACGTAAACGTAAATTAATGAAAGTTCGATACGCGATACCGTCGATCAGATTGAAGAAAGGAAAAGAAGCTACGCATTTGAAAACGCTATTGTTTCGGTGGCTTCGTTTCGCAATAAGATCCCTCGGGTGCCGTTCTCAGCAAAGTAGAAATTACCGTTCGGTGTTCGTGAACGTTTTTTTATTGCGAAACGACGAAACGATAACCAATCCGCGGCCATTTCTTCTCTTCTTTTCTTTTCCGCGGCCACGTTTGCTGTAGTTCAAGTTGGTGGAAAGAGTCGCATGGCGACGACAAATTGTTGAAACGCGGTCAGCTTGAGCCCTTCAGTGGCCAGTTTGATTAATAATTACGATGAAATTCCAACTAAATTTAATAATTCTAACAGAATTTAAATGGCGACTCGACAGCAAAATGATATTAACATAATAACGTGATACTTCCATCGATCTGTAAACAATTTTAGCCGACGTAGAGTCCGCGTATAGTTGACGAATCGTGGTCATTGTCCGTTATTTTTTATTTTAATTCGGAGATGACGTTCACGAGGCTGATCGAAATATCCCGCGAGATGATTCGTCGTACATTTATTTCTTTCACCTTAGAATTGTACGCTAACTATAACGTGAACTGTACCCTGGGATCATTTATGTCTCGAAAATTGTTTTCGTTATTTACCGTGTATTAGAAAACCCGAGAATAATTTTCTTCGTCGTACTTACGATTCCATTCTATGTATAAATTTCAATAATCTTCGCGGGTCGACTTTTCTCTCGCAAAAGTACGAGAAACGGTTAAAAATCGTTAAAACCGAATATTCGAAGTAAGCAGTCTCGATTGATCAGCTTGTAAATTGTTCTCGCGTGAGAAACGACGATTCTCACGTTTAAAATTGATAAGTTGTAAATTACACGACGTTGCGCGAAAATTTATAATGGTCTAAGCGAACGAGATGAATAATCTTCGTTATATCGGTAACGGTGATATCAAAGTGCGTGAATACGTAAAAGAAAAAAATAATCGACAATGACGCGAGCTGCTACCAAGCTTAATTAGTGTCCATAAGGTACGAAACATAATTCGACTAAGAAATCGCTCAATAATGTGTTCCCTAATTACCGATATTCAATTAAAACGGAATAAGAAAGACGAATAAAATGAGGAGAACATGTTCCCGAGTAAGGGACGATAAAGTCGCAGATTGTATCGTTGCGAGAATTGTCGAGGATCGTTCAATTCTCGCTGAATCGATGAAATTGTATAATGAATTAATCAGATCGGCCTTGGATTGGCTCATTCGTTGCACGTCGCAACCGCGCGACGACGCTTCCATTTTAATCGAATCTAAACACGTTAACGCGTACGCGTAACGATAATTGTTAACGGTGAAATAACATCGAGTCTATCGATACTACTTGTTATTTAATTAGTTCTTAACGAGAGCACGGAAGCAGCCGGATATACAGATTGAGGAAGATTCGACGACTGCCGAAATCTCTGGATCGTCGTTTAGGTCGATTTATTATTGGAAGAAATGAGAAATCGGTGACGATTGAACGCTACGAAACCCTAGTTGAGAGGAAGTTCCGGCGATTAGAAAGAGGGGAACGATAAACCGTTCAATAATTAATAAACTATATATACTCGTTCTTACAATGAAACGATTACTTGTTGCCACATATCGAAATCAAGTTGAAGAATTCGAAACTCGAGTTGCTCACTGAACGAAACAAAAAATAAGAAAAAAGGAAGAACGTAATTCATTGCTCACGGATGCTCATTTATTTTTTTTATCCAGCGAGAACCGATGTTTACGGGTGGCCATAAGCCGAACGCTTAGTGAGAGTAATTAATGTTCGGGCGTATTTTCAAGCAACACGGTCAACGTTCAAGCACTTAAGCTGTTCACGAGATTCAGGGTCTTAGGGATTAATTAGACGAGACGGTAGAAACAATTTGTCGAGTCGTTCGTAAAACTAATTGTCGTCGTTACACAAACGGAGAAATAGTAGACACCGGGGAAAGGGAGTTTTTTCGTTGATTTCGGGGATCTTTCCATGCGATCGCTTTGTTTCGAGGGGAAAAAAACGAAAATGTGGCACGCATCGTCGAAAAATCTAGATCATCGATGCCGATAATATTAACAATAGGATTAATAACGATAACAATAACGATCGAACGAGCAAAGAAAGAGACGAACTTTAAATTCAGACGGAACGTGACTGTATCGGTTTTTAATAGAGGTCTCGGTTTTGTACGTGTACCAAAGGAACACGCGTGTTACGTGTATTCGGAGGATTTAAAATCCCATGTTCTTAATACACGACTGATTATTCGTTTTATACTCCGTGGACACAGATACAGACACGCGTGCATTTATATTCGGATTCGTTCGTATACACGTGCTTACAGTGTTTACCGTCTGTTAACGGAAAATGTGTACCGTTTTTCGTTCAATCGAAAATCGATTGAAATTATTTACCGATAGCAACGATTCATTTCGATATTTATCAACCAATTTTGTTAGAAGAAATCACGTTGGAATTTCCTTTTGTTACCCACGATCCTGAAATTTAGGGAGACGCGTTCTTTGCGTCGCACTGTACAAGGTGTGTATTTAAACGTATAAATCGTTTTGTGCGCGTGCATTTGCTCGGATCAATGTTTTCGAATACACGGTGCAACCGTGTATTGGGAATTGCACGGATTCAAATATGGATACGTTGATGAAACGAAGTCCTCTATGTTTTCAATCGTGTCGACGTGAATATTGGCGCGCGGGGTGACATTAATTGCACGCGCTGCCGAAACGTTTCCACCTTCTTGAACTCGTTGTAAAACCACGACACGAGACTTCTTTCGAAACACTCGCGCGGCAAACGTAAACGAAACACAAAACTGCACGTTTTCACGGATCGGACGATCTTACGAGTGAAAAAATTGATCGTGTTTCCATGTGCGCGAATTTAAAAACAATAAACTACGAGAATATTCGACACCTTGTTTTGCAGGGGAGTAGGTACACTAAACACTTTTATTCGACTACATTTTAAAAAGATCTTTCAGAGCTTTCGTTGTATTTTCAATCGGAAGGGAAAGATTTCGATTCCTTTTGGAAAGAATTTTCCCTCCCTTCTCTAGTATCGTCTTCTCCGTACAATTCTGAAACTTTCTTCGAAATGAAATTAATTTTCCCATACAACATTTGAGGAAACACTATGCCACGGTTAGTGATCAGCGTTGTACCCATATTTAAGTTGCGTATATAACATACGTTGAGTTCACCAAAGGTTATACGGATTTGTTTAAAATCGGTAAACGATGGGCATTTTTACAGTACGTTCTCCACGAAATCAATCGCATTGCATATTTCTGACAAAAAGCTGGCAATATAAGGGGTAATTTTACAATAAATCGAGTTCTTATCGTCGATCGTTAAAGATTAATCCAATTATCGAACGAACGTTGAAAGAGAAACCCAAGTTTTAAGACAGTGATGTTCTCGAATGTCTGCAAGTGGCAACCTTCCATCAAAATCCGATGAGATTTCTATTCAAACGAATCGAAAAGATGAAACGATAAGGGGAAGCAGAAGGAAAACCGGAGAAAAAGGGGAAAACGAAGGAAACGGAGAAGGAAAATGCAGACAGAATTAACGCGATCTGCGCCTTTAATAAACGAACAAAAAATATTATAATAATATATGTAATACATAATATAAATATATATTTGTATTTATATTGTATTATGTGTATATACATGTATACATATATATGTATGTATATATATATACATATATATTAAAGTCAGCTTGTCACACGCGGAGTTGTCATTATAAAACTATTAATCTTATGATAAATAAAAATTAAATAATAAAGATAACACGAATGAGATGAAAACAATGATAATATTAACAATAACATTAGTACTAACAATATTTAATAATGATAACAATAACAATAATAATTATAATAAATAACTAATGCTATCGATAACGTACTACTTATTAATTCTCCGACAGTACGAAATGTTGAACTTTTCTTTCTACGTCGTTAAACGTACGGTTGAAGCGACTTCTATGAAAAATCGTTTTCCCGATTAAACGAATAGAAGAGAAAGACAAATATGAATATTACAGATTAACAGAAAAATAATACGCATTAAAGGTTGATACGCTAATAGGAATGTAGTAGCGCATATGTACAGGGTGACGCGATGAAATTTTTTCTGGACATCGATTCGGTCTACGATCTTTCGAGTGTCTCGTTTATTCGAACGCGAGCAATCCTGTTTATAAAGCAGAAACGAGATCGAATGTAGAGTCGATTGCGATACGTTGCGACGTCGATCTAGGAAAGGGGCTAAAGTGTCGTTAAATTTTATTTTAACATTAGTCGTACCTGCGTTGCAAGACAAAATTTTGTTCAATTTAAATTCAATTTAACAAACGCGATTGTTTAGCAAAATTCGAAGAAAATTGACACGTTTCGTTCACGATGGAATAATAGAGTAGAGTACATTGATGAAAATTTTTAACACTGAGCAATTTACTCACCGGTTACGTACCAAAAGCACAATGTTCGACTACCGATTATTTCCAAACCTGTAGAAAATAATAATTCGTAACACTTTTCAAACGATATTTCATTCGTTTCGTAGGTAAAGATTTTTTTCTTAATTTTCTATCACGGATTGCAAGACGAGTATATATTTATATTAGAATCGTTCGTTGCCACTGGAAATGGGTCTGATAATAAGGAAGGAAAGCATGGGAATAGTTGAATTTTCCAATGTTCACGATTCTTCGCTGCTCCCATTTTTCGAGACTCGATTTTTACCGTACGTAGTTCCACGTAATTTACCGTCTGCATTGTCTACCTTAAAGAACAATTCAGACATCGATTTCATCGTCTAAATGACAATTCTCTTCCCAAACAATAGTTCGATTCTCCTTAGCACTCGAAAGGTCATACGTCGGGTGGAAAATCCTCGACAAATCAGCCCCTTTCGATCTGCTCTACGATGAAGTCTCCGCGCGAGAAAAGAAAGAAGGAAGGAGAGTTCCGTTGACTCGCTCGAGCCCTCGAAACTTTCTCCTCCGTTTTCCAGCCTTTTACTCGACTCGTATTAATCCAAGCATTTTAACGACTTATTAAGGTAACTGGTAGGGATAACTAAGATTGCTCATCGAGACACCGTGTCGTGTAAGTGTCAAAGACAATCTCCTCGGAACTCCAAGAAACGTTGACGTTGTTGAGGATGAAACTTTTTTCGATATTACGATATACTACCTCTATTACAACGCGAGATACCGATAACCGTTTCTAAGCGAATTAAATCGATCTTAATCGTAACGGTGAACCGAGAATTACTTAGCCGAGATAAACAACTCTAGTCAGACGTAATTTAACGTATAAGGTCTACTATACTTATAGCACGTCAAAGTCTTCCGCAGCGTTAGCCTCCAGCGTAGCTACGAACACTTGGAAAAGAAAAATGTGTTTGTTTTCTTTTTTTACCCGACTAATGTTCACCCGATCTCTCGTCCACGAGTTCGTGACAGAATCTCAAATCGGATCACGATTCCAGAGTGCTTTATTAAACGTTCGGCACGAATACGATACTTCCTCTTCGCGCGTAGCATTCGTTGCCATGTTTGGGATTTTGTCGATCGATCCGCATCAATTGAAGAAATTCTAGTAATTCTTTTGTGAAAGATATGGGTCCTCGAGTGCTTTCATTCAAGGTGGAACTGTGAAAGTGTTCCGTACGATGGAAAATCCAAATTGTCGAATCCAAGATCAGGTGCTTATGGATCAAGATGGAAAGGACGAAGAATCGGAGTTTATCGATCGGACTGTTTCGAAATTAAGACGAGGTCTGTCAGTGAATTACGATCGCGACAAATTGTGAACCACGCTTCCGGTAGATGTTGAAACACGAAACTCGTTAGAAATGTTCAGAAAGTGTCGCAAGAAAAAAATTTTAAATAGTTTCTCGACATTGTGGGGATTTATCGCGCGTTGCGCGAAGACACTCGAAAGATCGAAGATTCTTTGTCCGATTTTATTAAACCGCTCTTTATACACAAAAGTATACGCAGGGCAGCCGAAATGGAATATAACCGAACAATAACATTACAGTTAATCCCGAAGATGTAACGAGGATTTTGATAACAAGAAAGGAAACCAGAAATGCAATACGTTTTTATCCTTTTTTAGAAACGTCGATCCGGGTGCACTTCGTAATCTCATGTATCGTTCTGTAAAATTGTTTAAGTTCGAGTGCAACACTTATCGAGCACGACGTTCCAAAGCTAGAGTAAAATCAGTCCAAAAGGTACTGAATTTTCGTTTCGAATTTCTAATAAAATTTTGGAAAAATTATCCAAATTTAGAGTTTCTAATTTAAAACGAAGATCACTTCTTTGGATGTATCGTTAAGACGAGAGAATAAATCTTTATTTACCTTATATACTTTCTTTTACAAATACAATTATAATTGTCCTTTTCTTTTCCAAATAGTTATCATATATGTACATACGTATATTATTTAAATGGAAAATTTAGTAATATTCGATCAATTTTTTTTGTGAAAAAATTAGTTGTAAAAGCTTGCGAGGATTCATAATACTGTATAACCGTCTTGGTATCTACTTGTGTCCAATTTGAAACCTAGTTTTTTACTTAGTCTCGATTTCGGTTGTTCTCTAAATATTGAAATTTTAACGATTCTTAATTTTGTAATATGAAACAAAAATATCTCCAGATTATTAACTTTACTCAACACAAATTGTACATTGACTTCCCAAACAATTTAGAATATAATTGCAATCGCATAAATTAAACAATATAGATTCACTTTTTAATAATTATTCGTTGATTATTTTGTGAATAATGTGAAAGTTTTCCCTTATTATATCAAATGTATAAAAACCACTCGCATCGCGTTATAGAGTCCTGGAACATATTGAACCAAATATCGAGAAGAAACATTAAAACAGGGAAGAATGCATCCCTGGTTAACAGCTTGCGTTAAACCAGTGGTTTCCAAAGTTTTAAAGAGTATCCTCCTAAAAATGGGAAACTTTAACATTTTTATTACGTTTATTTGTATTACTTCACAATTAAGTAGTTTCGATCGACTCTGATCGATTGAATGCTTATTCGTCCCACGTAGAAAATGATATACATTTAAAGAAAACCTCTGGTCGAATTATATTATTGTATAATTTCCTTTGCTAACTAAAACGTTTTTATTAAATAAGGTAGATGGTATATTTCAAACGATGAGAGAGAAATATACTCCTATAATCAAAGTGTTACCACTCAAATTTAAATTATTTACATTTTTCAGTAGATGGTATATTTCAAACGATCAGAGAGAAATATACTCCTACGATCAAAGTATTACCACTTGAGTTTAAATTATTTACATTTTTCAATGTTAAAGGGGCTCCCATTGGGGGATCGCGGTTTCCACTTTGGAAAACTCTACGTTATATAATTGTCACAATTCGTCAGCAAGAAAAGGGCAACGCACACTCGAAGAAGTTGTTAAATCGATGCTTTTCGAAAACGAGAATTCGCTCCTCGAATGACAAGCCAAATCAGACATTTATCATTTCGGCCGCACCTTGTGCATACACATACATTATGCATATACGTACGTTGTATGTATGTAACGCGACGAGATGCATGATACCGAGAACACGTAGGGTGTAAAATTGAAAAAAGGAGGGAAGACGAGACGGATCGGTCGTTCGCGGTCAGCTCCCCGTTATTGTATTCGGTGTAACGATAATCCGTGTCGATTGTTCGCGGACATTTTCACGCTCGACGTCGTTTCTCTCTCTTTCTCTCCAATTTTTAGTCCCTTGAAACGCGACCAAAGTCGATGCGTTACATTTACAACGCAGACGTTTGGCTAGGATGCGAAAGAATGCACGTTAGGACGTAGATTGGTTACTTTCGGGGCTAGGTTTTCGCTGGTAGTTTCGCGTCATAAGCGATTAACCTTGCTCTCGGTTGATCAATCTTGCTCTCGCTGCGACGTGACAACCGCAAGAAAACGAAAGAAGAACAACGCGATCTGGCTGAAAACGAAGCAAAGTTCTGCGAGACACTGCCGCGGACCGTCACGGCAGCCTGAATTCTGAATTAGAATAAAAGATTAGCGGACACGCGCAATGTTCAAGTGCCAAATTTTTAGCTATCTTTAAAATGTAATTTATCGAGCCTCGGACCGAGCGGACGCTTACTTAACGAGGAAGGTAGACAGGGTGTTTAACCCTCGCACGGCAGACATTAGGTGAAACGATAACGTTTCGTGCTGAGTTAAATAGGTTAACGGGTACACGGTTTTCTTTTCGATTATGTTTCCACACTCTTTTCTTTCAAGACACGAATACACTTTCCGACTATAAAAATGAAAAGATAAATATCTCTCCTTTTATCAAACGTTTCTTTTTATTCTCAACCAAATGTGACAAACGAACAACCGTATTGGTAAAATGATAAAAATCGAAATTAAAAGTACGTACTTTTGCATTTGTCATTCATTCGTTAAGTACTATACAACGGTAAATTTTAATTAACAATAGTGGACGATAGAGGGGATAAAGAAGCAACCGAATATACTTTTCGATATATTTTAATTCTGAAAACTCACGGCATACATTTATATAAATTAATCCAACTTGAAAACTAAACGTGTGAGACACGCAATAGAGGTTGAAGTTTTGAAAAAAAAAATAAATTTGTGTTCTTCAAACTACATGCTCTATAAGATTATTTAATTCAAAAAATTCTTTCCTATATTGGATCTCAACTGACGTAACGTAATTTTGGTCGAATACAAATTTTCAATCGAATTAAATGCAAAGATTTTTTTATAAAAAAAAGAATGGTGCATATATTTGAATCAAATGTAATTTATTTCTGATCGTTTGAGAGTTATTGCTGTTACGATGAAAAATAACACTGCATCGATTCATACCTTTTAACGAATTCGGTAATTTCAATAATTTCAATTTCCTTTTTTCATTGGCGTTTCGACACTTCTTAAAACAAAAAGCCATTGAAACAAATTTTTCCAAAGAGAATCGACTATAAAGTTTCAAAGACAAACAAACATGTTTAGCCAATTGCTCCATCTACCAATATAATTTAATATTTCGTTTGTCAAATTTATAAAAAACTCGCTCAATACATTAGAATACGCATTCTGTTTACACACGATCAATTCTTTAATGCTTCCTCACAGGTAAATGCTGTTTAATCGGACGGTTAAATTGTTATTCGTTCGTTGAGAAATAATTTATTCTACGATTACTTTTATTCAATAAAAATTTGGCCCATTTCTGATTCAAAGTAAAACAGATATCAAGAATTAGCCATTTTTTGCCAACGAGGGTTGAAACGTGATTTGTGAACGAAGGAGGAAGACTTGTACATTAGACGAGAGTGTTGAGCGATTCGTTGCAAACAATCGAGACGTTCGGTGGGCATGTTTAATCGATCCGAGGTAAATAGGCTCGTAGTGATAATTGTGTATCGTTTTTGTACGCAAGTCATGTAGTAGAGGAACGTGTTGCGGACGATTTAAAAAGTAAAAAGTTTTCTGAGCGATTGCGGATGAAACGTGTTCTCTATTTTCCGGTATTTTTCTAGAGAAGGAGAAATCTTTACGCTAGCTTGCTAATACAATTTCTTTTCGATTCGTTCTCAATGATATTTCCGAAGATATGGCAAAAAAAAGATGCCTCTTACGAAAGAGAATTTTGAGAAAACTCGCGCGACTCGTATAATTGTGGGACAGACACGAGAAGCACAGATTTTATCGGAACTGAAATGAAAATGATTTTGTTCTCCGTGTACAGGATAAAAGAGTAAAATAAATTCTCCCGGCAAGCACTGCGTTCAAACTATTTTCAACTTTTAGTATGTATCACAAGTATACAAGGAAATAAACTTTTACGTACACTTCAACGCATCGGATACACGTTGCAATACTTCGAAATGTGCAAAAAATAATTCTAGATTTAACGGAAAATATTTTCTTTCTCGTTACTACAGTCATTGAACTCGTACAGGTGTGAAATTAATGGGAAATTGGAATATTCTTTAAAAGATACCGAACTTATGTTTAAGTGCCAACGAATAGAATTTTTAAGGTATATAAATTCAAGGAAGGCATTTATGCAACTGTGCAGAAATTATTTAGAAATGGAACTTTTGTCAATATTTTCAGCATTTTTCATATTCGCACCGCGCAAGTACGCACAATAGAGGAGTTTTTCTTAGAGCTTGTTGCTTCTTTAGGAGAATTCGTTTTCAACGTATTTAGTACAGAAATCAGAAGATTTGTTGCTTTTGTGTTTGAAAAATGATATTGCAGTTAGAAACCTGTTTTATGAAAGGTACTACGCTAAATTCCTTCTTAGAAAGAGAAAATCGATGCCTGATTCAAATTTTCCAAAACTTTCGAATAGATTTTTCAAAATTTCATAATAAAGGTGAAAAGAATGTGCAAATATATTTATTGGTACTTACGAAGGAAGCATTTCCAGTTTGTTAAGTCTCTACGATTATGAGTAGGATAATGACAGTAATCGATCAAATTTACAACAAGACAACCTATGATAATTCAGTGAATTCAATATTTTTGAAGAACAAGCAACTGATAAATTGCTATCTTTTCTGTTATTGTATCGCCAAAGGCATCGATTAAAAATTCAGTGGAAACTGTAATCAAATTATTTCTTTTTCGCTAATCATTGCCGAAAATTCTTTCGTTACAGCCACTACGGATTTCGTGCAATTTTTTCGATTATTTTGCTCAAAAGTAGACGAAAGAATAGTGATAATCTAGAAATTTCGATCGCGTCCAAAGGTCTCAAAGTTCGAGATCCGCGCGATTTAGCGAGGGAAAAGTCACCGGGTGCAACTCTTTACGAGAGGGATAACGTAATTTTTAACGGTAATAATAATAAGGAAAAACGTGTCACAGCCAACTGAATTTAAAATGAATTTTTATAAAGGGACACTCGTAATACGGTACAAGGAACAACGTGAAAACAGAAATCAACTCCAATCGCTTCCAACAGACAACTCTCGTTCCCTTCGTTTCGAAGAACAAAATCGACTTTAAAAATTCTCCCACTATATTGAATATTTCACCACAAAACGATTCACCGAGAAAATCTCCTCTGTTTTCCTGCGCTAAAAGAGAACCTTCCTTAAGATGGTCAGTAGTCAGAAACCGAGTGAAACGAAGGAGAAGAAAAAGAAATAATGTGGAAACATCTACGCTCGGAAATAAATAATAATAATAATCGCATAAAAGTGAAACGAGTGAAATAAGATCTAAATTTAAAAAAGGAAAAAAGCAAAAAAAAAAAAAAATGTACTATTAAACGTGTACCATTAAACATAATCTATACATATTTAAAATATTGAATGCTAAAGTCATATTCGTAATACACACAGAGAGGAAATAAATAAACTAAACTAAACTAAACTAACCTAAATGAATCAATAATCGATTAACTGAATATTAAAGTTAGCCTGTAATCAATAGAGACGTAGTTATACTTCGAACAGTAATTATAGGGATGATTCAGAGGTAGTCTACTAGAGATTAGGGTCAAACTTTATCGAGATCATTTTCTCTCTAAACTAAAGAAAGAAAACTAATACCTAATTATCTCGGAATAACCTATTGAACTTAACGAAGCAAAGGCGAACGAAAAGAGAACGCCGAACAAGAAGATGAACACTGATGACGAAAACAAGATTAAGTGGAAGGAGATGGGATGGTGTAGAAAATGCTGGAAAAAAGAGAAAAAAACCATGCGACAAAGAGACCGATAAAATACAAAATGCACGATCTATATCTTCTCTACCTATGCCTTTTTCTTCCTCGATATATTTTAACGAAGGATCGTCTCTTGTTGTCCACCGTTACACCAGTCGTCAAAGTCGTTGCGAAGCTAATAATTCCGAGCGAGTCTCTAATGAAAGGTAAACAGAAATATTTCAAGCGAGAGTGTGTAGAGAGAGAAGGGGAGGGAGAGAGAGGGGAGAAATATAAAGAGAAATGGGGAGAGAGAAAGAGAAAGAGAGAGGGGGAGGGAGAGAAGGAATAGGAGTGAGGGGGCGGGGGGAATGTATTGAATAAAATATTTGCGTTACTTTGCAAATTATTGAGAGAAAAAACAAAGGAATGAAAATAAAGTATTGAAAAAGAGATACTCCCTTTTCCGTAGACCCTGGTGGGACGATGCAATTGAACTGACTCACCCTCGATCTCACTTGATTTTTAATTATGCCTCGACAACAGCCTGGCCTGATATTAGTAAATTCATATTGAAGAACGTTAATTAAGGTAATAATAATGTAATAATAATAAAAAATAATAATAATAATTATAATAATAATAATAATAAGAGTAAGAATAATAATAATAAATTTGTTATATTTCTACGCTGGGCTCTTTTTCGAGGCAGAAACGTTGATCGATATGAAAATCCCTGTTAACTGGTGAGCACATAATCGCCGCATTGTAATATTATTAACATTATTACGTTATTATGAAATTGTTGAAATAAATGAAATGAAAATAAACGTCTTCCATTTCCTTCTTCTTCACTTTCATTACCGATAATGCTCGTACGATTGCGTTCAATTTGAACATTATATCATCGATTTTACAAATTTCTTTCAAAGAGAAATAGTTTTTCATTAGCTATTTTTACCGATACGAATATTTGTTTCTCAACTGGGTCTATCGCGATCAGATTTCTATCTTCCTCGTTTAATTTTACGTATTCGAATTATCGAAGGTGATGAACTTGAAACCGATCATCTGAATAATTTCGTTATCTTTAAGTGGAACAAAATGTTTCAGACAGATCGTTAATTGTATTCCTCGGTCTACTACTCCTTTCAATTTACATTATTCATATTTATCGCATAACAATAAAATTAATTCGTGGGAAAGGTAGGTACACAATGCACGTGGAATTATAGGTATATTTAATTTGTTTCGTAATCTTTATTTCCTTGTAAAAAGAACTACCTAACAATCTATCTTAAATTACTTCTAGCAATGGGAAATGAATTTCTTGCACAAATTTATTCGCCGCGTCTCTTGTACATAATAAAGTACAAATTTCTCGCTAAACAATTCTTTCTGTTCTTATTCTTTACATGTTAAGTAAAGTTCGGGCTAGTCGATAAGTCTTTGAGTATACCTGTGTTCAAATAAATTGTACTTGAGAAAAATATGCATAGATACACCAAAAATATTAATAGATCGTTCATAGATTGGTGGTTCTTCCTTTCAATGACGTTAATTATCGATATCTGTATCAAAGAAATCGGTCAATTTATTTATTAAAACACGTCTTTGAGTTCTAATTTTTGAATAAATACTACCCACAAATTTTGCCAATACTAACGACAACATTCACAGGTATGTGTAATTCTTTATCAAATACGAAAAGCAGAGTATGCTTAATATGATCCTTCTTGAAAGTATAGTCAATATATTGCTACAGTCATGGGCTATATATTACCCATGCGTGTACAGTATATAAGCAATAGAATTTGCTATAGATGATCCACATATTATCTACAGATGTTTCGATATGCGATATATTGGTAATACTTGACATTTTGATGCATATATTTTATTCGAACTCGCTTCAATGACTGACAGAAGATTGAAGTCAATAAATGGACATCTTGTACTTTGATTCGGTAAAAGTATGTTTATGAATGTTTACATAAAACGTTTGCAGAGTTACATACACGCAAAGACTTACGAAACAACCCGATACGTTCGCTTATACGATCATCCTTTTCTCTAGTAGACAAACAATTTAATTGCAGTTATCGCGCCAGGGTTTACGCTTTGGACGTAAAGGGACACCCTTATTTTTTAAATGATCGCCCTTGAGCGATACCCAGGGACTTGGATACGACTAGCTCGGTCGTACTCTCAATTCCTATTAATGAATGGTAAACTCGTGCGAAACGCCATACTCGAGATAAAAAATTTACAGAGAAATTTACGCTTACAATAAGTCACTGTTAGACGTTACCGAGTGTGAATTATTATTTTGAAAATCATTTCAATGTTTCACCGGCATTGTAGGTAGCTTCATCGAGATCGACCAAGGTATCGATACCAATGAGTGTCTTACAGTCATATATTTGACGTACCAATGCTCGTTCACGAATAATTGCCAAGATCACAATCGTCATGAACAATTTTGTCGACGTTTAACGTTTCGTTAAACAATTTTTTCAAGAATATCCACAGTTCTCGGATCTCTGCTATTAAAGAATCTCGTGAAACAGATTAACTTGTTTTCGAATTTGAAACAAACCAATTCTTGCATGTGATTAACAACATAATTCGGTGTGATCTGTTACTTTATTGGAAAAAAAGAGTGTCTCGTATACTTATCAGCGTAGGAAAGAAATTTCAATTTTCAGAAATTTAAATTCGCGTACCTATTTAAATTTAGCAAACTTTTCTTACCTTTTCTTAAATATTAGTGGACGATGGAAGTATCTGACTTTCATGTTTGAATTCAGTAATGCAAAATTTACTAAATTTCTTTATAGTAATTGGAAGGAATGAGTAAAATTTCCCGTCGATTGATGTTTCGCTTTGTCAACGTCGCGCGAATGTGCGTCTAATTTCAACATGTTCCACTGATTGTTGCAACGCTGATAAAATAATTGAATTTATTTTATTTCAACGTTAATCGCGAACAATTACTTTTACAGCTAAAATGGAATAAGCTTCCAACCACTGTTCGTGAGAATCAATGAGAGAATTCTTTACGTGCACTTGCGATCTGTGTTCATCGAATAAAAGTTTTTAAGAAAAAAGGGATCAGTAACACACGTTATTCGCTAACATTCTTTAGGTCCAACTTGCGAGAAAATTTATAATTATTTAAGAATCCAGACATACAGAGTCTCCTAAAATTTACGGGACTCACTTTAGAAGTTATTTCTTTTATCATAGAAAAGGTCATATAAACATATTTCATACCTGTCTTCGTTTACGAGATATAAGAAATTTAATAAACAGAGCGAACTCTCTTTTTTTACTTACACACTTAAAATACTTGTGGGTGCAATGCTTATTAAAAATATTGAAATACTACAGTTCAGAATAGAACAATGTTTTCAACAAATTCAAGAAACACCAGAAATCATTGAGAAAGTAATCAGATCAATGACGAGACGTCTACAGACATGTCTGGAAATGCAAAGTGGTCATATTGAACATCTTCTATAAAGATAATCGGATAACACAAAATTCGTTATATCTCAGAAACAAGGACAAGTAAGATATATGTATAAACATACGAATTAGTTTTCGTTGTTTTTAACTGTACGTTCAACTCTTGAAGCGAGTTCCACAAATAACGGGACACACTGTATATAAAATGACATTAACCCCAGAATTCTAATGTTGTTTTTTTTATAGTCGCATTTATTATTCTTATTTATAATAATTATAAATGTATATGTTCATAGTAGTTATTACATTTTTAAAACTTAAACAATTATCGTTGAATTAGATGTCAAAGTTTAGAGGAAGGTAGAAAAACGTAAGAAACGTAAAAATTACATACATTAGTATTCTAGGGTTAATCGAAGATGTCAGGAGCAAGACCTCGTAAACATTAAAGTAGGAGACTCGCATTTATTGTAAAAATTCTCGTATGCAACTTACACGGTGATTAAGCGATCAAGCATAGGAACAGAATACTAAAAATGTTACGAACTCTCTAGTACGAAAACTTGCACAAATGGGAAATTTTTAAAACGAATTACATTTATCGAAACGGAGAACTTCGCGTTCGAAAAAATATCAAATTTTAAAGAAGGAATTCAAAATCACGACCGAATAGAATATTCTAATAAAAGATATAACGCTGGTTTCCTCGCTCGAGTTGTATGTATAATACTTTGAGCCCGATAGGTACTACCGCTCATTGAAATCATTCAAACGGAGTACGTTTAAGATTTACGTATACCTATTATACTATAAATTGTCTCCTATTTAAGCGGAAATCGAATATTATCTAACCCTTAAAAATCCACAAAAACTGAGATCAACGAGTCGTTAAAGTGTCATCCGGCTCGTACTGCGAAAGAATAAAGTTCTTTGTATTGCGTAGGAAATATTGAATTTGTGTCGAATTAAAACTGACATCTTCAATTGCACGTAAGTCGCAAAATGTCTTTAAAATCGTCTCATTATGATTCTCATACACAGTCATCCTTCGCATTCTTGAATGAACAAGACTATAAAATATATAGAAGTAAAATGTATAGAAATCAATAAGCATAATCTAGTTACTTCATTCTCGGGATCTAAACTCTAGTTATTGTATCTTGTTCAAGGAAGACACGTGTCACTCTATCAAGGAATTAATTCGTCGCTCTAATTGCGAGCAGTGTTTTCGTACACATCAAGTTTCCGTACAAGCGTCAAGGACAACGAATCGCAAACGTTTAACGATGATTCTCGTTAAAATCACGGTTCATTTTTTTCTTTTTTTTTTTTTTAATATTCTTCACACTCGACCCGAACGTTACTCTCCGAATCGATCTTCTTTGTCTGGACACGGAAAGTATATTTTCGTGTTAGCGTTACGATTCAAAATTCATAAAGCTCGGATCGTCTTTCCGATCCTTTCGGGAAGTTCGATTTACGATTTACCTTCAAGTATAAAATTATCAAAACGACATGCAATTACTTCCGGAGTGATTCTTTCGAGTTGTCGATGTAAATGAAAATTTCGATTCAGAACGAAATCGATGTTAAAGTACGGTTTAAAATTGCCGCGCTTTCGCTTCGCTGTGATGGAGATTCGCGTAATAAAATCAAAGCTTCTTTTATAGTATATACAATAACATCACTTGTAACAATGGGCTGATTCGCGAGGCACAACTGTAGGCAATATATACGAGAAAATCAACGACCTTTAACCAGCAACCATAAACATTCTTTGCAAGTGGAGCAAACTTTCTATTAGAGAAAACATGACCGTTTAACAATCTTCTGCACAATATACATGTAGAGTGATTATGATTATCTTCGTATATTGATGTACGATACATTTTTTTTTTTTTATCCTTTCTTTTATAACGATTAAGAACGCAGGGTCGTGACATTGTACTTCTAATGTGCGCTTGATATTGGAAAAATGTAAACAACTGAAACATTTTGAACTCTCCTCGAAATATCGAGCAGCTTCGAATTTTCGGTGAACATTCAGAAATATGTAATAAGTAAAAACGCGTGGAACAGCAATGCGAAAATTGAATATTCAAAGGGTGTGTCTTAAAAACGAAACCTTGATACGATTGTAATCGTTCTGTAGAATTTTCCACGACGTTTGATTTTCTCAAAGGTGAAGTCGAAACAATTGAAAACGAGTCCGTTAGTTAATGAAACGAGTTGTCACGACCCTTCGATATTGCGACGGGATGAGTTATCAAACACGAGTCCTGCTAAAGATTACAATAATGGCAACGGTAGTTCGCACGATTAATATCAAAATTATTTGACGTCTACGCTCTATGCTTATCCGTTTTTCAATTAACCAAGTTACTCATCTAGTATGCGCGATCGATGGGAGATTAATTTAACAGTGAATTCCTAACTGGATTTGCATTTATTTCGCATTCACTTTAGCATGCTCGTGATGAAGGTTTCCAAGGAAGACAATTAATCGTGGAGGCAGCCATGATCAACTCTAAGACATCGTAAACCAATGTATGTATGTCGTGTATTACCGACAAACATTTTAAGTAAAATTTCTCTTCACTTACGGGGGATGAAACGACTCGAAATCGCAATAGTTTTACATTGTAAAATTTCAATTTTAAAAGCTTCGATCGTAAGTAATAAAGAGGGGGAATTTAACGGATTCAATATTATTGGCAATACTCTAATACTTAATTTAATTAATTTAGGTGGTACGTTTCTATACTACGAGTGCCATTGAGCTTTGTTCCTTGCCAAATTCATAAGTACAATGCTTGATCGTTGATAGTCATTCACGAGTATGAAACGAAGAAACGATCGATCGTTACGGAAGATCGAGATGAATAAACGACCACGAAAGAAATCTACAAAACGAGAAAACCAATAACTTGAATTCAAAGAGGAAACAAGTCAAGTTAACCAGCTACATCGGAATTATCGAAGAGATGCTTCGCGATTTTCTAAACTCTTCGATGGTTTCTTAACTACGAATTGTAACGTAAAATGACACTCGTAACGTTTCACGATACGTCCCGATAGTAAATTCGTCTCGAGTGCTCGATTCGACCTAGGGTGTACTTTCATCGAAACAAAGGAATCGAATTCGATAAATTTCTTCAACGAAAATGTTCGCGGGGATGGCACACCGTTTATAATTCGCTAACTCGGAATTACTTTCCACGATATATCTCTATGATACGATCCTGGTCCACGTATTCGAAAATATGTGGCGCGTCCATCAGGATCCCAATGGTACCCGCAGTTGTTACGATGAAGAAAACATAAAGCTGCAGTCGATCGATCACCATCGCTACGTATTTCCAATCTTCTCTTGTCTGGAAGGAAACAAACGAATCTGTTTAACGGTTCTAAAAATATCTCGATCGAAGTTCATTTTTATTTCGTTATTCTTTCCACCGTTTTAGAATATTCAAACCTCCGACTACGACCGAATATTGGCATTATTTCGAAGAAAAACTTTAAGCTACTCCAAATTAATACAATATTCTACAAAACGATCGATTAACATTTATATTTCTGAAGTAACTTCCTTTGGTCGACGTAAACTCGGGAACAACCGATTATTATAAATTTACAACGTTCCTTTCGATACTTGCGAACATTAATATATTCTACAATTACTATCGCGGGTGCTATAAAATAACAAGTACAACGTTGGAGTATCGAATCTTTCTATTTTTCACGTTACGATTCGAACAAACGTCGATGACGTCCCTGGATAAAAAAAGGATCAGTGTGTACAAACACTTATCTGAATATAGAATACAGAATATAGAATACAGAAGAACAAAGACAAAAACTATTGTATCGATTTTTCGTTGCAAGATATCCAACAAGAACTTCGAATCAAATGATAACGTGAAGGTAATCGACTTACCTGTATATACAAGTCCTCGTTCCTCAAATGTTCAGCAATGAACTCAACAGCCTCGGTAGCTTTGCTAGCTTCTGGGCTGAGAAGTACCGAATCCGAGCTCTCGGACCCTCTTCTATCGGCTAAACCTTCACCACCAGTAGCGCTGGAACTACTGGTGGTATGGTGCACCTTTCTGTTGATCTTACAGTTCGGATGGTGAAGATCGGACAACTCCATTACTTCCATCTTGGATTTGGCCAACGAGGCTGGTAGATGTTTCGGCAACTCTGTCGGGCTTCCCGAATAAGTAGAAGTCGGCAAGGTCACGTTCGGAATCTCCATCATCCACCTGAGACGAGTCTTCTTGGGTCTCCTCATGAGCAGAATGATTGGCAGGTACTTGAGGAAAATCTTCCTGATCAGCTGCGGCATTCTATGCGTTCTGGGTCCACGGAAATTCCAGTTGATGATGATCACCGTTACCAGGATACTGACGGTGTTCATGATGAAGGTGAACAGGAGATATTTGGCGATCAACGGTAGTACCAAAGACGTAGGTGGCAGTATCTTGCTGACCAGTAACAGAAACACGACCAAAGAGAGAAGAATGCTGATTCCGAGAGTCACCTTCTCGCCGGCTTCCGCCGGAAGGTAAAAGACCAACACGCAAAGGAAGGAGATCAGAACAGTGGGAAGGATCAAGTTCACCGTGTAGAACAGGGTCTTGCGTCTGATTATGATGTAGAAGGTGATGTCAGTTTCCGTGGGGAAACCACCACGGTACGTATTCAGGTACGCCGGGACATTGATGATGTCCCAAGTACCGCTTTTCCAGTAATCGGACAGGTCCACGAAATTCTTGTTGTTGTACAAGGCCAGCGACACTTGGTCACCGTTGAAGGTCCACGATCCGAATTTCATGATGCAGGTCTGTTGATCGAAGGGGAAGTACGTGACGTCGATCGTGCAGGAGCTCTGATAGATCGCTGGAGGTACCCAGAGAACATCACCGTTCGGATAAATTAAGACGTTGCTCTTGTAACGTACTTCGTAATTACCATCGGCGCTGAAAGTAGGTCGGTGAGTTACAATTTTCGGTGTCAGTGAAGAAATATACAGGGTGTATCCGTAATAATTAAATTGAAACGGGGTTTCGTTCGAGGTTTCGTTTTCGAAAAGATCGACTTTCAATTAATTCTTTCGAGCACGGTTCCACTGGACACCTCTGGGTTACCTGTGTACTGATAAATGAGAAATTATTTGGAAATTATTAGCAAGTGTATTGGAGAACTGCTGTGTTGAAATTTTCAGATCCACCATTGCCAGGTGTATGATAATTATGGAACGAATAACACTGGATTGATCCACGCTCCGTTCTCTGTACCGCTCTTCCATCTGGATGGTGACGATTCGAACATTGTTGCTTATAATACTCGTCTGATGCTTTTGCATTCGTATTGCAAACTCTTAATGCTTTTACCGTATGTATTTACGATTGCTACAACCGGTTTTATTGACACAGTGTAACCGATTGAAACGGATTAAGAGCAAAGAAGATAAGTTGTACGGTTAAGGACAAAATGTAAAGATTAGAATTTTCTCGAAAACGAAACCCTAAACGTTGCAAAATTGGAAGTATTATAGAATGAGAAATATTCGTTCGCTGTCAAAGATGCGTAAAATCTGTTCTAAGAAAACTATCTTCTTCAATCAGCTAAATTCGTAAAGAATAAACGATATTTCCAAACCGAGTATAATGCACACGGATTGCATTTAATAGTGTCTACAGTTACAATGATAATTAATTTCGCTGTTACATCTTCCTTCTTCGATCGTTTCTCGTTCTTTGTGCGACATTTTGGGAATTAGAGTACCTTGGAGGGCGCGTTGTAACGCAAGAAACTGTGATAACGAGGATTTCAAATTATTCTGATACATACTTGTTAAATAATACAATGTCTGGTTTCCAAACTTTATCGGGTGGTAACCTGAGAACTCCAATTCCACCATAGTCCGCCTCGTCCCATTGTAGTTGATAGTCCGTCCAGATAAATCTCAACCACACGTTCGACTTCATGATTTGATTTTTTTCATTCTAGAGAATAATTTCCATTATTATTTATAATAAATTCTATACATTTTACGTGTCACGCACAGTACAGTAACGCTAACGAAATATAAGTAACATTCGCGATATTGTTCTTCACGAACAAATACAAGAATAGAACAGTCGAAACAGGTATTTTGGATATTACGAATATTTATTATAAATATATTGTGATGTATACAAAATATACGCGCAAGTTCTATCCAATTTGTGTAACATTAATTTAAAAAATATCCAGTCATTTTTTCGACTAAAAATTTATCAAGAAGTTGCTTATTTACATTTACAGAACGATAAAATAATTGTGCTTTAATTATAAAATATTCCTTTTTCTCGGATATTTCTAATGTATCGTTTCCTTGGTTTGAAACATTTTTAAACACAACTACCGACAAACCCGATCGGCAAACATTTATCGATGTACTTTGTATAAATATACATATATATAATACTTCGTTTTATCGTGCCACTGATTATATTAATAAATTAAAAGGCCCCCAACGATAGGATCGAAACTTCGATCGTCTCGAATATTTGTATCGTCTGCTCCGTTTGGTTTATTTTTATGTTATTAAAATATGTATATCGCACCTACAGAGATAAAATATACCAATAGTTTCCTGCGAAATTTTGTCGTATAATATATCAGAAGTAACGACACTCGATCGTAAGAAAATAAATCGAAACGGAACGACATACACAACGAAATACCGTGTCTACGACTTTTTCGAACTATTGTTTTCCGATACCTGAGTCCAGCCTTGTTTGCACGGGCGATTCGCGTCGAAGACGATCGTCATCGAGTTACTTCGCGTGTACGACGAACGACACCTCGAAAACCAAGAGTGCCGTGTGTGTCGCACGAAACTCGTTCGCAAAAAAAAAAAAAAAAAAAAAATGTTTAAATACCGATCGTAAACTCTCACCACGTTGATCAGCTGCACGAAGGCCAGTCCGAAATTCACGTGAACCTTCTCCGTCATATTCTGTACGGGCCTGATGAGTTTGTTGTATCCTCTAAACAGATCTCGCACCAACCTTTCCTCATCTTCGGAACAGAGGCCTGAAAAACGACAGCGATTAATACGCGTTGAAAGGATCCGCGAACGATTACGCGAAACATCGTCCAGCGACAAGAGTCCCACGGTTTCTCACCGACGCAGAAAATCGCGGAGACGAAAAGAAAACGCACGAGCCGCAAATAAAAATGCATTTTGGGAAGGTTTTAGGTGTTACACCCGTAGACACCCGTACTCCACAGCCACCGCCACGGATCAATATGAGAACGCAGACGCTGGCCAATAAGTGCATTTCCTTTCTTGCCGTCCGATCCGTCGGCACACACCCTGCTCCATGGTTGCCGAATTAATTAGCAACCCTTTCGCTGTCGTTGTCTCGGTTCGAATCGAAGCTACCGTTTCTCCGTGTCCTTTCGAACGACCTTTCGGTGCACCGTTCCCTTTTCCCGAGCGACGTTTTGAATTTGAAACGCGCGACTAAGGGTACAATTCGAGGATCAACGTTCAGGGGGATGATTAGCCAAGGTTGCCCATGAGCGAGACTCTTCGCAGATACGCGATCCGGATGGTCTCCTCGTTGCTCAGCAATCTGCTTTATCGACGAATTCTGGACAAGTCGGGAGAACGTGGTCGTACCACGTACCAAGTATAGAATAGATAGGGCATTCGATGGGATTTGGTGTGGCACACACACCTCCTTTACCACTTCCGTGTCGCTTGCAACGTTATCGATTTCGAGCAAAATAAAATGTTAACTGTGTTGGACACGAAATTGAAAACTAGAAATGAAAATTAAATACTTAAATCGTTACTAAGTATGGTGCTTATACACCTGATCGGTTAAATTTCTTCCGTTGTAATAGCTAGCGAAGAAATTGATTCTTTATTTGCCCCTAGGAGACATATTCAATTTCGGTGATTGCTCCAAGAGTTGATTTCAATGAAACTTGCGTACGATACAGTTCTTCGAATAATATATCACACGTATTTTTTTTTTATCTGCTATTATCCATATCTAGGGGGTGAAATCAACCCTTAAAGGTGAAAACACACTTTCCTCGATACTTCGAAAATTATGAGACCGAAAACGAAGTCGTTTAAAATAAAAATTACGTACTTTTGAATAATGAATTTGAGCTTTGAAACTGTTCTGCAAAGTATCCATTTATTTAAGCAATATATTAAAGAATGTTCACTTTTCGTATTTTTTTTTATACAATTCATTTGCCAATATAAACTATGGACCAATATGAAAAATATGTATACTTTAAAATTTCGATTTGATCCTTGCAATAAGAGTTAGCGTTGGTACAATAAAATCAGCTTCAATGCGGAACGTGAATTTTTTGAGCGTACGCGAACAGTTGTAAAAATATAATTCTCTATATTATGGACGATATAAAAAATTAGCTTCAAAATCTGTTCTATTTACGAAGAAAGTATTCCATAGTGTGTTCGGTTTCTGCGCAAGATCTGACACAAATGTAGCCAGATCATTCGGCACACCTACTCGATACATATCGATTCAAATTTCAAACCAGCACTTTCTTAACTGTCGGTTTAATCTTTACCGACTATAGCGCAAATATCTTACTCCAGTCTGTATCGATAACGTTGGAAATGACACAGAAATGATAAATAGCTCACGGACCTCCAATCCATGTGACATAAAATAGCATTGCCTGTAACATTTATCGTATATGACACGAATACTCGATAAATGAAATGTTCATTCGCCATTTGACTCTGAACCACAGACAAATACAAAATGGAAGATTCATCTTGAGGAAGTGATGTCACAAGGTCTGAAATACCGACCTCGATATATAATAGTGGTTTCGAAGCGACCCCTCGTTTCAAAAGAATGATTCTAGAAACTATATTCAACTAAACTTCCAAAGTCGATAATGATAGAATCTGTAGAAAATTGTATCATTTGTGATTCTATCGAGACTTTTGTTCTCAAAATATACCATAAGGATAAGTACTATTCATTTTTACAGATGAAATTTAGAAGATTTTGGTAAAACGAAACTAAGAACATTTTCAAAGATACAGTTACCCTAACGGGCTTTATAAAATGTTCCAAATTTGGATTTTTGGAAAGTCCCATTTATTCTTAGGCACCTATTTTATAATATCATATTCTAAGGAAGGAGCGATCGAACAAGTCTTGGAACTTTCGTATCTCTTTTTTTAATACGTAATTTAAACAAAAGGAAAACCAAGAAAGCTACTCGTGTTACTAAAAATTAATTTATTGAAATGTTACATTCGTAGGTACATTCATCACTAGGCGTTGATTGTTGACAGACAAAGAAAAGAAAAGTGAATCGAAACATGTACACCTTGCTTTTAAGTTCATACGTAGATTTTATCGTTACAATATATTCTACAAACCGGCAGGTTCGATAGGATTAAAAATGATATACAAGGACAATTTTTTTACATTTCCTACCATTACCTACACTTCGATGCTTCGCTTGAATATAATTCGTAGAATTAATGTTCTGAAACGGAAGGTCGCTTCAAAGCGACTAATATTCTGCGAGGTCGATATTTCAAATTGTGTGACACGAGCTCCTGCAAGATATAGTATCTGTTCTACATCCTATCTTAAAAAAACAAAAACATTTCGGATCTGCCGCCGTTAGATGGCACGATAAGGATGAAAAGAACGCTTGATCGGAAAATTGTTTCGATTCTTTCGTCGTAAGATATCACTACTGTTTCGCTACCCGTAAATGTACTTTATAAATGTGGAATCCACTAAAATACAGCGCGCTACGCTTACAGTTGTTATTAAATTCTATGTAAAGATTATCAATAAGTACATTGTGCTGTCTGATAAATAAGACAAGAAAGCGATTGAGATCGATTAGAGAAAATATTTAGGATCATGAACTTGCGTATAATTGTATAGGGTATTTTAACAATGGATTCACACTTGAAGAGCGTTTTCTCCTTATCATAAGAATGAAATAAAGTCGCACGTACTGTGCGTGAGAGACAAGATGACAGACAGATATGACAGAGGCAAGAGGGGTTCCTCGATCGTTCCACCTATTCTCCACTTCAGAACTGCCGTGGTCACTATGTTTTGGCTTCTGGTGGTCACTATTAACATAGTAGTAGGATCCCTATATTTATAGGGTTTTCGTTCGATTGCTTATTCCCGATACATAAAACAGCAAATGTATGGTGATCCTACTACAGTTTCTTATGTGATTATTTTCTATATATTTCTATTTATTTATTTATTTATTTATTTAATGAAAGTTTACTGTAGTTTGTTTTTTAAAGTAGTTCGCGAAAACGTTCTTCTTCACCTTTCTTTAGAGTTGTTATATCATTAAAATCCATATCGGTTGATCCTTCATTCTCTACCGATGTTGCATTCCCTCGTTCTTTAATATTTTGATCTTTTTCTTCTTATTATGCGTTGTATGGAGAATCGTTAAATTTTGTATATTAAATAGATAAGATACTTCTGTGTTTTCTATTATGGACAAAATGATACAAGCTTCGCACGAATGTTTTAAACATTGCCTCGCGAACAAATACTTTTCTTTTCTATTATCTACTGATACCATTCTGTAGAACGAATTGCTTTCTTCTGTAATGGATGCGTGAATATGAATAAAGTTCGTATTGGTTTGCGTTTGTTGTGTATTTAATTATTATTTGAGAAGAAGGTTGTATTGGTTTCGAGTTAATTTTTAACAAAGTTGCGTTATTTAACCTAATGGCCAATAGAGTGTACTTTCTTCGCGTTCTATTAAAAATTCCTTGGTCTTTGCTATGAAATATTTGTTTGTGTACTGGATTTTGGAGTATCGCTGCTATTTCACATACGTACATAGTTACATGCCAATTTCATTCTCCGATATTCGAAGAGCATTGCTTTCCATCCAGCTAAACAGCTTGATATCGAACTAGTGCGTAAGAGACTCCTAGTGCTATTCGTAGTCCTGAATTCCAAAGAGTATTTAATGAATTTGCCACATTGCACACTCCGAAAATGTTCGAAGCATAGTTAGGTTTCGATTTACTACGTTCGGTTATATTTTACAGTTTAATCCCTAGTTTTTAACCACTAATATCCTTATAATATTTAATCCGTTTGCGCAGTAATTATTAAATTTATTTGCATGCTCTTTCCAAGACATTATTTTATCGATACTAGAAATCCTAGAAAAAAAAAAAAATTAAAATTTTCAACTCTTCTGCTTTCTTAACGAACTTTTTCTTCAAATGCAAATTTAAATATTTAATCTTGCTGGTAAGTGACGAGGTCGAGCGATCATTTACGCAAATTTCGAAGATAGAATAGTATTCTTCCAATATTTTATACTCTATAGAGAAAAAAAGATTTCTGTAAGGGGTTCCTATTAAACGGACCTTTCCCGCCAAAAATAATTGCCAGAATACTTGACACCAACCTTTGTTATCTCTGCAACTGAGCAATGGCCATAATCACAGCCACCTATTAGCCGATGATCATTTTGGATACACAACTAGCGAATTTTTCATAACCGATATTTGTATTTGAAACTCTGAACGCACCTTTGAAGTTTCGTAAGCAAATACAATTTTCGTACTATACAATGACAATCTTAGGTAGTTTTAGTCACGAGTTAGTTGTACGTACATCTCGCTATCGACAGTTGCAACCTCAATGACCACTCCTGATAACCACATCGGGTGACCTTTACTTTGTTAGGTTGAAATAAAGGGTTAACCATTGGGCAAACGTTCGCGTTTGATCTGTCAAACTCTCACTGTCCACGTACGCAGTATTCAGTTTACGTCAAACGGTAAGCTACTTTTTCAATGGTCGTTTGACAAGTTGCCTTTGGCATCGCAATATCGAATATTTCAAAAGCACCGTGGCCAGCTGGATTAGACTAGTAGTGCACTCTCCTGCCGACAAAGATGCACTTCCAATTCATTTGCTGCTCGACTGTCCACCATTAGACCTCTGTCATCGTTCCACGAGCTAATTATCGTAAAATTTCCTGCGTTCTACATCTAACCATCTCACCACCATCGACGGAGCTACGAAGTTGCTCACGTGCCAGTGGGACCACCAAAGTTACAATTATAGATTATTTTGGAACAGCCAACTTTCTGAATACAGATACAGGTTGAACACGAAACAACAACGATACGGGAGTTGCGGCTTTGGAAATTGTTGGTGGACCGGGTGTACATGATTCTGGTCGTACGATACGTCGCAACAGTTCAATAATAAAGAAAACGAACGTAGCGTGTAACGTTAGTAAGTTGGAACCTGGAAGGAATGCAAATCAGATTGGTTGTAGCGAAATAAGGCAATCTACTTGCACGAAAATACAGAGTAGAGTCAGACGTTTCTGCTATTGGCCAAATTGGTCACATCTACCAGCTGAGGCCTGCGTAACTGTATGTCTTGGGAATGTGAGAAGTATACTTCATTTGCCCCCAGCTGTTCCAGGTTTTAGCTGATCAGAGTTATTCGATATTTATTTTGGAATTTCGATTTTTCGTCTGTGACCTCGAACCATGAAGCCAACCTTGTTAAACAACGATTTGATAGTTTTACCTGTGTAATTTTCAAGTCCATGTCCTTAACGACCTTAGCACTTGCAAGATGACGAGTATTCTCGTGAGAACAATATAGTTTATAACATAATAAAGATCAACGAAGTAGCGTACAATGATATTAGTTTCCTCGTGCTAAAATTTGAAAGTGATTACGAGTTCATTATAATATGAGCTGTGCTTCGTGATAAGTTTCTTCTTTAATGATTGTGCTTTTGTTATGACACAAAATTGAATTCATAAAGCCAACGAATCTTTGTAATTCGTGTTTTAAAAATTCGAATTTTTGTTTAGAACGCTATGCAATGAAAGTATTTTATTAGATGGCAATTTGATAGGTTTTTACTTGATATATTTTCCAGTCATCTACTTTATGAATTCGCAACTTGCGAGATCACTTGCAAGAAACTTTCATTCCTGTCACCCGACGGGACTTGTGTACCTAAGGGTAATTGGTTAAATTGAGGTCATCGCCTTGCTTCGATTAAACCGTACACTATTAACCATCTAAATACAGTAATCGTTACTTATGTACGTCAAATCGAACGTTAACGTAAACCGATCGATAACCGTGTTCTATTCCAACAGTATGGACACTTTGAAATAAATTACATTTTAAAACTGACCTCACGAGTTACGTAACAAAATTCAAACAAGTTAGTTGCATATTTATCGTAAAATCAGTCAGTTGGAGTTTAGCTATTGAATCGATCATAAGTAGCAATTTCAACGTTAAACTATCGTAAATCAAAGTAATTAATCGCGTACGCTAGGTTTTTCACAAATGTTTAATTATTAACCTTTGTCAAGGTCGTGGCCAATTAGATAAATACATGCATAATCGATAAAGAGTACTTATACGATACAGTAAATCTCTGTGCAGCGTTGCTGAAAGTTGATGTCAAACTTTGGGGCCATGTGGTACTCGTTGAAACAAGCTAAAAAGTCTTAATAAACATGGGTCCAAGTATCATTAGTTTCGGAGTAATGAGGCGTTTTCAGCAGTGAAGTATTACCTACCTCTCTTTAGACTAGTCTGCAGCACATGTTCAATATGACCTCTTAAAGTGACTGTTACTGTTGCTGAATGACATCGGTACGACTACGTAGTACACATCTGTATTGTGTTTATTTTATTTGATTTAATGACTCACTCCATAAGTTGCAGTTAGATGCGTAGCAATTTCGTGCGCTGTTAAGAGTTTCCAGTACAAACACGTCTTGTGAGTCTGAAACTAATGATATTTAAATTCACGTTTATTAAGACACTTTTGTTCGTTTTTAACGAACGTTCTAGTCGTTTTACAAATCTATCGACCGAGGCTTTTGATTAATTTATGTTAAACAATATTGTTAATTTTGATTTTTATTCGACCCTCACTCTGTTTCAATGTCCAATCATTTTTGGCACGCTTAAAATGATGTGTTGAAGTTAGGGAAGAAGGAAAACAAAAAAAAGGGGGTAGGGGCGCGTTTCATCCCGGGCCTGCTAGTGGACTCGTCAGTAAGGCATTCTAGCAGGCCCTGCCTTATACCGCCAGGATATTGGGAGGGAGAGATTGGTGGCAAGTGTGGATAATGCCGCCACATTACCCTCTTGCCAGTGGTTAACGATATTTGATGTAAGTTTCCCTCTCGTCTTGATTGTTCCGAGAGGCGTTGATGATATTTCTTCCGTTCTTCTGTGTAGCACACAACAGGCACAGGAGAAGAAGGTTGTCCCGGTAATCAATCTTCTTCTTTTACATAGTAGGCCCACAGCTCTCGATCACGGAATACGCGTGGCGAGAATGTTAACTCGAGCCACGTTTGTTTTTCGACGTCGATGCAATGGCGGAGAGTACTGGCTCTAGCCATGATGTGCCGTAAGTGCATTGGCGAATGTCGTCGAAGAAGGTCAGGAGTAGTGTAGTCCGTGGACAGTCGTGATGTGGATCATCAACCGTGTCGAGTTGTAATATCTTCTGCTGTCCTAAAGGTAACCCCATGATGAAAGGTCCCAGGTAGTGTCGCTGGTTCAGCTCTGGTAGATCGGTGGTCAAACCCTAAGGAGAGGGGAGATTACGATACTGGCCTTACGTTGCATTCCTGGTACGTCCTGTGCTGCCTTGTCCGGCTCCTGCTTGTTGCTCTGCTGCTTTTCCATTGCTTAGGCGCATTCGTTGTCGGAGTTACACCATTTTGGCGCGGCTTTAGCAAATATCGAAGGTAAAGGAAGGAGGAAAGCGTGGGAAAAGGGAAGGGAGAGCGTTTCGTCCTGAGCCTGCTAGTGGAATCATCAGTAAGGCATCCTAGCAGGCCCTGCCTTATACGCCGAGACATTAGGGGACCGGTAAGGGACGGTATATATACGAATCGGAGCAGGTACGAGAACTTGCGAGAAACGGTCGGCAGTCAGTTTCCCTCTGGTGGCAAGTGTGGATAGTACCGCCACAAATTATAAATCGAAAATATGAAATTCAATTAAATTTAACATTTTTCATGTATTTGTATAATTTTCTTGGGAAATTGCAGCGCAGACTTTGAATTACCGTCTCTTCAAGATATGCGCACTTCTTAACACATTCCCTGCAGATCCATGGAAAAATACTTCAGTATGGATAGATTATAATTGGGAAGAATTGTTACTGTCCGTTACACGAGGTATGTATTTCCAACACGATGGAACACCACCGCATAATTGCAGAAATGTCAAAAATTATCTCAACTGATCCCCAAGATCTCCAAATCTGACACCTCCGATGGATATAAACGATTTGAAAATTAAAGTACAAGCATCGATACCTCGTACAACAATAGCGACAGCTAGTGAAAACCTAATCCGTAAAAATGAAATATCTATTCGTGCACAAGGAAATTGAATTGAACATCGTTTGCAATCTTATTGATACAAAGTTCTAATAAACCTAATGTAATGAAATATTCAAATTTCTTCTTTCGCTTCCGATCTTCTATGACCTCGAAAGTCATCATACATAAGTACATGAATGAACTCGTCTTGACACGTACTTTCGTATGACATAAAAAAATATGCGACATACTATTTAACAAATTAAAAGTTACCTTCATTTCTCGGAAAATAATGAAAATATGCAAAATTGATACAGACTGTCCTATTAGTCATAAAAATAGCTACAAAACTTTCTCCTCTTTCATTTCGTCCTAATCGCAATAGTTTTCGAAAAAATTGCTAGCCAGTAATAGCGCGAACATCCTGTATACACTTTATCTATATTTTTGTGGATATCGTCCTATAAACTAGTCCCGTGAACTCTATTTTATCTCCTGTTGACAGATGTTGCACGGCCGTAGCATTAAGGCGGCTCCATAAAATCGGTATTTTCCGAATGATGAATAACGAATATTTGTCATTTGGCGAGCTAGCAGTATTGGTGAATGATGGATAGCGAATATTCGGTATTCTGCGAACTTCGATTATTTTCAGTTTATTCTCGATACACATACCTATGACTACGCATCAAAGCAGAACATTCGACAAATAGCGAATAGTATTTTCGATTCACGTGTTCGTGCATTTAGACAACGTAACAATGCTGTTTCTTAAATCATCGCTAACACTGTTCTGTTACAAATAATGGAACATCAGTTACACGTCACTTCCTCCTTTAATACGATACTTTTTCTTTTAGCATGTACACAGTGCGCATATCATTTCACGCATCCATACATGTGTAAACTTTTAACGTTCCTACTTTATTTAATCGGGAATGTTCTTATTTAAAATTTGTGTAATAATACATATTGGATTTTATTTTATACGCGATAACAGAGGAAGATTTCAAAGCCTTTCCATCTTACTTTTAGTCTCAGTTATTATTCCCAAAAGTAGTGACGTAAATCGTAAAAGACGTTTAAAAAATCGTGAAAATAATTTTGCAGTCGACGACGTCACGGTCGATATTGGAAACAATGACGTCGAGTTTCGAGATCAGAACGATTTCAACTACGTTCTCAAATGTGTGGACGTAGATAATTATTAAGGACGGAGAGAAATATGGGAGTGTCGCTTGATAGATCACCAAGTCGTGGTAATACATTATAGAGGAATTTAAATTATGATTTCTTAAATACTCCTCGTATAACGGTTCGGTCACTTTTGTCGGTTTGTTACAATTGAGTTTTTGTCACGCGCTTGCCGTCTTCAAGGGGTTAACCAAGTTATCGCGACCCCTCGCGTTCAATTGAATTTTAATCGAAGGTCGTTGTCGCGGATATTAATTGCCAAAGTGGACTTCTTTCGTGTCTCTCATACCACTTTGCTAACCATTCGTATTACGCTCGCCTAAGTTTCGTGCATCGTAGATTTATCGATAACAAGATTTAACATATATTTCTATAGCCTAAAACTCTCTAGAACTATCGAAGTACTGTCATTTTTGACATTCTAAAGTATATTTAGCTCCTGGCGGTCATAAATATATCGATCGAGTTTTTCATTCATTTGGTCGCATATTTTTCGAGTAGCTTTATCAGTATTGACCAATGTTACATTTTTATAGCCCATAACTCTCTAGAACTATCGAAGTGCTATAATTTTTGACATTCTAAAGTATATTTAGCTCCTGGCGGTTATAAATATACCGAGCGATTTTTCATTCATTCGGTTGTATATTTTTCGAGTAACTTTATCAGTGTTGATCGATATTATTGTTGCCCGATGAAATAACATATAAATAATTACTTTTTCAAATGCAAGAAGAAAATCTTACGAGCTGTACTTGAACAAGATAGAGTACAGTAATACCTCGTTAAAACGTCGTGTTTGATTCTCGATAAAATGTACCGAATTATTCCCACCACTGTTTACATTTTTGAACTCGAATGGCCGTTGATTATAGCGACAGATTAGAATTATACGCAAATGAGAACGTGTCAGAAATGATTCCTCCAACGTATTAAGAAATATAGTTCGAATCCGATTGAGTTTGGTTTCATTTTTATCGGGAGAATTTCCTATATCCATTGATAATACTTCACACAAGTTTTTTACACACTTCCGCAAAAGTTTTTTTTATTCGCATTAGCGTAATGCAAACACGCGTGCTCGTTCGTGACGTAGCTCGTTCGCTCTTCTTATTGGACAGTTCGCGCGTGACTAGGTCTCGGCCCCAGATACGAAAGGTCAATTCCAGGAACTAAATCGCTACCACCCCCCTCCAAAAGTGTTTTCATCCCCCCGAATATGATTAAAAAGTTTTTCCACGTGTAGGTATATCCTTCAATACCGATCGCGTAACTAGTACCCGTTAAATGTCATATTTGATTGTAAGTTATACACGGTCGACACAAACGCGGTTATATCTACATATTCGTAAGCTCTCGATGTGGTGTGACGCAAATAGTGGATGTAGATCGACCCGGTTCCGTCATTCGGTGATGCGTCGTCAAAAGGATAGATCAATCCGATGGGTCGGTAATTACGATCTATCTAACCCAGACCTGAACCAAATCTGATCATCGTGCGTGCATCGAACAGAAGCGAATGCTCTTTACTATAGTAAATACTACATTATAATACTATACTTATACCCATACTGTACTGTAATACTATACATATACCGATACTGTGCTGTATACTATTAGGTTGTCCGAAAAGTGATTTCGTTTTCCAAAATGGAGAATGTACAATTTAATAAAATGTTTATACGCTCTAAAAAAATCGTGTATCATTTTCACTAAAGAAACGAAACGACTTTCCGAACGACCTAATACAATACTGTACCATAGTATTTACAATAGTATTTAGTACTATAGATAAAGTAGCAGGAAGAAAATGAAAAGAAATCGCCGATCGATGGAAGCGACGAGTGCATTTGATGACATCTCGAAACTTGATCGAAATCACGTGTAAGCTCACGGACAGAGCCGACGTCGATGGACGACACTGTAACCCAGTGTTCGTGTATCGAAAAGTGTCTCCCGGAAAGTTGTGGCCGATCGGCCGGGCAAATAACCGTGCGATTCGTAAAACGACTCTGGCTAAAGTTCGAGACGCGGCGACCCTAGAAACCAGCAATCTGCCGCGGTCGACCACGGTACTATGCCGTTCTATGTGCACCAAATTCCGGCGCGGTGCATTCGGCCGGGTTATTGTTATGTCAAACGATGCGAGTGCACCGCATGTCGCTGCAACCGACCGTCCTCCGGGGAAAAAGTAACGTACACACACGCGCGCGCGTGTATATTCGCCGGAGTCGAATTATTAAAAAAGCAACGGGCGGGATGGGTCGCGTGCTGCCTTTGTCGCGCAGCCCTTTCGTCCCGGTTTTTATATTTAAACATCCAGCCAGGACGCGCGTGCAACGCGTTCGACGTCAGATCACGGACGAAAAGCGTGCCGCGTACTCGGCTCCCGCAAGCTTTCCGCTCGTGCGATAAAAACGCTCGATCGGGGACCGGGAGGGACCAGCTTTGCGGTATTTTCTTTATCGAAAGTACGAACATTGTAACCGAACGTTGAATACGCACTCCCTCCTCTTCGATTACTCTGCTCGCGTTCGATGCACCATTTCCCGCGTTCCCGTTCAATTTTGCCTCATCGAACGGAACGTGCACATTACTTTTTTCGTCACGATATGAATAGGTGACCGTTCTTATTTTCCATTTCCAAGGGGACCGTATGTTCCAAAGGACGGTAAAATGGAAACGAGGCGCGATAATATTTTTATTCCTCTCGTTTGATAAACGGTAGAGTTGGAAAGCGTAAACCATCTGTACATTACCGCAATTTACACTTTCGAGGATCAATTTTTACCACGAATTTAACAACGGCGATCGTGTTCCTCTCTGTTCGTGTTCCTTGAACGTTGAGCTAATTTTGAGCTCGATTCGAGACGAATGTTACCAGTTGCCCCGCTTTCGAGGAAATTGACGGTCCGACTTTCTTCCGGCTGTTTGATAGACCGATAAAGAAAAATGGCCATAGTAAAACGCAAAAGAGCCAGATCGCTGTGCAATCGATCGCATAGTACAGTAATTCCAGTTTTTAAGACGGAAAATTTGGATCTGCCAGCTGTCTTGATTTCGAGGTCGGTAGTAAATTTGATTTCAGGGAAAGATTCAGTCTGGCGTGAACCGTCGAACGAGGAAAGTGAATAGAATTCACTGCAATTGAGAAAGATAATGCAACAGCGAGCGAGTAGCCGAAATTTCGAAGCAGTTGCACGCGTGTATTTGTGTACCAACGTTAATACGAAAAAACATTTTTATATTTTTTGTTACATCTTTATGAAAGTATCAACGATGGAACCACGAGGCTTCTTCGAAGAGTAACGAGTCCAAACGGAGCGTTATTCGAAAGTGCGTGCACTCGTGGAAGTGTTTCGTTTTAGACGTAATTGAACACGAATGAAATCAAAACGCGGGGTTACGTTTGGATTCGCCTTCCTTGGGAAAATCTCACCAATGTATCGAGAAAGCTGTTACAAAGATATAACGAAAAACATCGAAATTTCAAGTTTCATTGTAGGATATGATTCGATACGGTGCGCGATAACGAACGCTCTCACGTTTGGCGACTGTTCAAGTCAACGGAACTCTCGCGATAAAGAAACGTAAATAGTGATACGAATCCCCATCCGGAATTTAGGACACTATTGTAAAGCAACTCGACCGTTTTGAAACGTTAAATATTTTCGTTTATAAATATGTTGCAAGTTTAAAAAGTATTATTGAAAATATATGTATTCGACACGTGACGAATAGAAGTTTGTGCGAAGCGAGAAAGGGATGCATTTAGTGCGTGGTATTCTTCTCAAACTAAACGAATTAATGATTTCGACTGTACTAAATATTACGAACAAGATCGAGTAGAAAATATATTCGAAATACTTATTGCTAAGTATAATAAACGTATTGCACAAGGCAGGACCAATGGGTCGAGAAAAAAGAACTTGCGCTAAACTTGGTATAAAATTTGAATTTCAATATCCCTCGTCACAGCGTTACGCAAAACACAGCTTTAAAAGGAAAATCCTCTTGCGAGATGTAACCAACGAAAGCGGACAAACTCAAAAGTTTGACAATTGAATTTTACAGTATGACGTAGACGTACTCGTTTCTTTTTTTTCCCACGGTTACAGAAACGAGGTTATTCCACTTTCGCTGCAAACTCTTCATATAATCTATCCTCCACAAAGCTAATTACAAATTACGTACTCAACGAAATTACATTCTTCCTGAAGTTTCATTAATTCGAATCGAAATGAATGATTATTCCTTTTTAAACATGCAGTCGGCGCAATCACGCAAACCGTTAGGAAAGATAGGAAACTGGGAAAGTTCTAGTTAGGTACAATTACACTCCTCTGTTCTCCGATTCTCTATTCATTGTCGATTCTTTTGTGAATTCCGAGAGCGGAATGGGTTTCCATATTCACCTAAAAAGCCAATGGGAACAATTGATGTTCTTTGCTCGGCCATTCGCTCACCAATGAATTAAGACCCTCTTAACTGCTCCAACAGTCAGGAAAAGTTCTCTCTGACAGATGTATTCCTTTTTTTTTTTTTAACTCGAGTTTAATTAATTAAATGAGTTGCAATCTGAGATTGAAATTAATATGTGTGAATTTTCAACAAGCCACTGTGTAAAATAATGAATCTGACACCTGCTGAATTGTTTGAAACGAATGCTTATTTTATACATGAAATGTAAGTTTCAGTCAGACGAATCAGCTTTGTAAATTAACTTTGTTAATTTATTTGTGCGTTTTTAACACTCGCACAGCGGTCGGTGGATCTTTTTAGACCCTGGTATTTCTTATATCGTACACTTCGTGACTGATCATATTTCATTGGTATTTTAAAAGCAAGAATACTGGGTTAATAGATAAGATAGTTTAATTTACGCGTTACGTATACGGCCCGTGATAGTGTACACAAATCGATGTACCTACTTCGTTTTCCTCATCGGTATCAACTATAATACTTTGTTCAAAGAATCGAATTTAAATACGTTAAATTTATTACAAATTTTTCTGCGTTAGTTTCCCTTTGAAGTGAGTACAAATTGGTATAGTAATGCGGACAATCCTTCTAAATTGCAAAAACTAAAAATAGAAGACGAAGGCGAAAATATAGTTCGATTCGTGTAGTGATATTGAAAATTTCGTCTTGGAAGACAAATTTTCTTCCCAAAGAAACTTTATAAGAAGTGCTTGAATCCTAGGTTGCTCGATAAGTTTTGTCCTTCGATGAAAACAATACTATTTAATGTATTACTGTTCGATAAGTTTCATTGCTGAAAATAATCGAATTTACCCAGCTTCCTCAAATGTCATTGATACCATTGTTTTAAGTAAAAATAATTTACATCTCGCGTCCCTTGGAAAGAGAAAGCAATGGAGACGCGCAGTTTCAATTACAACTTCCTTTGTGCACGGACAACAATCTTTCACTTTTTGTTTAATTGAAGTATTAGAATTGTCATCAGCGTCGGTGTATCTGGGTCACGGTGATATCAAAGGTGAAATCTCGAGCTCGTTACCGTTTAAACCCTTTGTCTAATTGAATATCGTTTACCTATTGATCCCGAAACAGTCAGTATCTGGAGATCTTCAATTAACTACAAAACTCCTGATACCTCTGGTATGGTAAGTAAAGATTCGTAATCTCTGAAGATATATTGTCTAGTATAAGATTAAATTGTATTTGTGATTGTGATACCCGGAGATTCATTATCACTAGTAACAATCACAAGTATTTCAAGTTAAAATAATAAGATATTTCATAACGTAAATAATTGTCTACTATTTGTCACATATTTCATGTCAACTTGTTATTGTTTCAATGACGACCTGAACCAAAGAGGATCGTCTTTTGGGGTCGCTAAAGGTGATTCGTTTCGCTGTCACCAGGATATTTTCCGTTCAACATTATTACAAATAATCCATTTTTCATCTTCCATCACTACTTGCTTCAAAAATGATGTTTCCTTGTTGCGTTTATAGAGCGAGTCGCACGAATCGTAAAAACGATTTACGTATCCAAACTTCACAAAATGCTCGTGAATGAGCAGGTATTTGATTTCTTTAACATTTCTGCTAATTCACGGTAACTATTTAGGTTTCAATATAGGCTAAGGATATCTTTTGTTTTGTTTTGTGACGTGTGAAACGCAAGCAATTGATAGTATCTTTAAGTTGTACACCAAAAATATATAAACACTTTATTTTGAAAGTTGCGGTGGTGTCCGGCGTTCGCTGCATAATTATTTTCTTCCCATGTTTACTGATCGCGAAATAAATTGTTCGACACCGTGTGGAAAAGTTAACATATTCCACCATGTGGCAGAGCATAATTTATTCAATCACGTGTCAAGCTGCTTCGGAAAAAGTCCTCCTCGCGAAGTGTCTACCCGGGCATTCTTGATCGTCAAGGTTGAAATTATTAGCTTTAAACTTAACAAACCACTTCTGCACAATTCTTTCAGTTGTAGCACTTTCACCATAAACAAAATACATCTTTTGCCGTTTGTGTAGCATTTTTGCTTTCACGGAAAAAGAACAACATAAAATGCCTGTAATGCACTTTGTTTCCTTCCATGTTCAAAAGCGTATAAAACTTACAAAAATTAATGTATCCTAACCAAACTTTTTCCTAAAGATGCCTGATATATCACCTTTTAGAATACGTACGCGTGTCAATTGTTTTTAATCATTTTTATACATTTAAATCTGTCCTAATACAATCTATCGAAAATCAACACGAATGTTCTGGATAACACAATAGATATAAAGTTTTCATATCGAAGGTATCTACTAATTATTCGTCAATAGTTACTTTGTCAAAAAGAATTAAAAATATTCGCAAATTCTTTACAAAGTTGTCTCAGGTTTCCCTTACGGCAGTCAGCTTGTTTACTTGTTTTCTAGATTGCCTGGTTGTTTATCATCGAATCTCATATATCGAAATATTGTAATAAATCTATCGCCAGATATTCCTGCAGTAAATATATTTCTTTGAATAAATTCATTAGTACTAATGCTCCGGCTGTTACATGCACTCCAAGAAATGCAATTCGGGTGAGCTCTGTTTCATCCTTTATTATTGGAGTTATGAGATAATTGAATATTTCATCAATTTCAATTGATAAATTTATACAACTGGCCACACCCTGTGTTACTTTTAAAATATCTCTTTGTAACCTATGCGTACACTGAAATGGTTTCAAAGACTTAATTCGGCCCAACTTTCTAACAAACTGATTTCAATTCTTGGAAAAATTGTCATTCTCACTAATATCGATATGAGATAGTTCATCACCAGCTTTTTCAGGTGTTTCTTTAATTTTGTTTTTTGTTTCACTGTAATCATCTTTATCAGACATTAAATTTGAATCACTATCCTTTATCTAGCGTCGTATCACACGGTTTATCCTCACTATCAGCCATAGCATTCAAACAGTTTTTCAACTTTTTTTGATGTAAGTTATTGAGAAAAACTTACCTTTTTCTCATAAAATAGTTGGATCAAATTTACATTAAATGCACAAAATAATTTAGCTATCTGAAAGTAGAAAAGCAGGAATAGCTAATGAATTAGTATCATAGTTATGATTACGCTACAACATAGAATGACCTATTTTACACTACACAGAATAAACATTTTTTTCCATTCTTTTAAGTTATAGTTTATGATTGACATACTATTGAAATCGAAAATGAGTATTCAAGGTGAGACAATATCAGAGTGTATTTAAATTATGGAACTTAAAAATCTTGAGAACCAGGGTCCTAAGATTCTTATTTCAACAAGTAGAATGTGACTGTGACGATATTTTAATGTTAGAATTTTGTTTAAACTATGTAACCCAAAATTCGAATTACTTATTATATTTAAGAAGAATGTGACAGTATAATGCAGGGATAACATTTTCGTTTGTACATTACCTAATTTTTAGTTTTACGCAAACTTGGACAATCCCTAATAATTCATTCTACCTGTATACAGTATTTATGTCTTGAGCTATGGGTTTGGCCTACACGCTGAGAGGCCGTCCTTTTCGCCATATCTGAATCACTCCTGTCGTGCGAAGACGGAAGACGAGTCAGAGAGACCGAGAACGAACGAGGGACGATTTACGAGACAAACGAAGCATTGATACTTTATCTCGCTCCGTCTTATAAATGCTTTATCTGTTTTGTATTGTTCCTCGCTCGCTTTTAGTCTCTCTGACTCGTTCTCGACAACAGTCTTGCTGAGAAACAAGCGAAATACGATCGCTCGGTAGACGTATCTCTCTACATTATATGTACATATGTTACGTGGCGGTCTCGAGCCACCTGCTCTCAACGAATAAATGCTGCAGTCTACTAGATTCTAATGTCGCACGCAAAATTTATAAATATCGACTGTTTTATACAAAATAACGCAAAAATACACCCTATTTATCATTGTACGTACAGTATTGTCGCGATAAATGTGAAAAGTTTGTCCCCACTATTAGGGAAGGTAGGATAAGATAAATGCTAGTGTTGGTGAAACTACTAATGTATTAGGACAGACATTATATAATATTTCTCCTACATATGACCGAATTATATTGTTCATATGTTACTATTATTATATATATATAATTTCCTGTTAGTTTAATATTATTGTGTCTGCTTCCAATTAGAATAAAATTGATCGACTGTCAAAGAGTGTAGTGCAATAGTGTGTATTATATTTGTGCAATTAGTGGGTAATTTACACAAATTTTTCGTATGTTCAGGCTCGTATATATTGCTCGCTGGTCTACGCTGATATCAGCAGATTCGACTGGCTTGCTGTTCGCATAAGACAGGAACACTTCCACTGCTAATCTTGAATAGAAATTGTCTGCCGAAATTGTTTGCCTCTGAGTCCTAGCATGTAATAACAGCGTATTCCTATCCGGCTGAATTCCATTACGCACATATCCTGCGTGTGTTTCTGCAGACACAGCTTCGCTGCTGCGAAATCACCGGCTGTCTCAAGATCTATCGTAAGAGGATATTATGCCGGTAAAGGAACCTCCGTCGGATGCAAAATTAAATTAATTCGGGAGATGATAACGGAAGCCACCCCAAACCGTGTGATAACGTTATTCCACGAATCAGTAATTTTAGTGTTACACACGTGTAATTGTATGTTTTATAAGAAATGATGCTTTTACAAAAAACAAAGTCGCGAAAGATTTCTTTTGCTTGTAATTGATTAAAAATAAATTCTAATAATTGTAGTTATTCGAATAATTTTTTATTCTTTATTTAATGACGATTCTAGTGAATGATATCGTTTTTGTGCCCTCATTTCCATTTTAGATTGATTATGTAAAATAAAAAAATGAATACCTAAGGATAATCTTTCAAGAGTGAAAACATTATCAATATTAAGATCGTTGTTCATACGAATAAATGTGCAAAAGTACTTGTATGATTACAATAATTATTGATCTTTAAAATCCAAAATGTTTTTCAATACATTGTGTTTCCATTGAAGAAAAAAATATTTGTTCTGGTGTTACGTAGTGTAATACTATGATTTAATAGATATTTTGATATTAATATATATTTGATCAATTTTGGTTTTATATTTTTATTAAAAGTTATATAGGTGTTTATATTTGAATGTTACGGGGACTATCTTTAAATTCTAATTATTTTTATAGAGTAAAATTATTTTTAATATTACTTTTAATAATCTTTTTAATTGAGAAATATTTAATGATTTACTTATTTATTATATTTTTATCAAGAATATACTAAATAGTTTTTACTTATTTTTTTGCTCATTTAATATTTTTCATTAAAATATTAAGTGCATTAAGTCGAATATTTTTTAATTTGTGTAAAAGGTAGTCGGAATTTGTTTCTATTGAATTGAGTATTTTGGAAGTAGATTTATGTTGAATTATTATTTGGGTAACAATTATCATTTTAATTAATTACAAGTTCATTAAAAATATACGAGCTACTACTCTACATTAATTTACCAATAAATTATTTCTAGCACGACATGCATGTAATAGATATCAACGCGTTGCCGTTGTTTATTCTAATAAATGACAAATAAAATTTAATTCCATTATTAATCAGAATGAAAATTTGACCGCCTCACGATCTCAATTTTCATAACGGGGACCAGAATTAAAGAGTTAATTAAATTTTTATGAAAATGAACATGAGTTTATTTAACATTTAATTGTATCGCTCGTTGTAAAATTACAGTGTAACACATATTATATTCTCCTTATGAAACATTTCATAACGCTTTTTGTATCGAAGAAAAATCAATTTGGTCCATTACGATTACGTTAATTTATTAATTACACTGGCGGCTACACCGAAAGCGTTATCAATTAATCGACCTGGAAAACAATGATTGCCTCCATACGACAAACAATTGCTCTAGATTCATTTGCCAATGACGCAATTCAACAAAGATATATTAAATGATCAACAAATATGACGACAAAGGAACAAATGAATTTGATTAGAGCAAATGTGGTATTTCAGTGTGACTCATATTTATGTCGTCGGCACTTTGAAATTGTTAATCGAGTGTTTTGAACATCTCTTACGTAGATATTAAATTACAGAAAGAAACTTTTAGGTGAGCCGATGATACGTTACAATTTTCATGTTTTATGAAAAAGTACTTTAATTTGATAATTTAAAATTTATGAAGTTTATCTTAGTTGCATCATACTTTATGTAGTGCAATGTTAATACAATTATGAATATGCAAGTTCGTAATAATTTCAGAAATATTTACGACACATACGGTATTCTGCTATGGTAACGACAATGAGACCGACAACGACAATAATAATAATGATGATGATGATGATAACAATAATAATAATAATAATAATAATAACATCAGCAATAACAATAACGACAAGAAGAAGAAAACGAAAAGCAAGAAGAAGAATGGTAGACAAAGTAATAATCAGAACACTAATTGATCACTTTATGAATAACTAGAAATATTTTATAATAATTACATTTTTGTGAAAGCAGAAATTTATGTATATGTATAAATTGTTAGTTACATTTGAGTTGATCAATTATTAATTACTTATTTTTTACAAAAGGAGCCCTTTAGTAAATGCAGTAATTTGTAACAGACACTGACTATATCAATCATAAAAATGATTTCATTGTTGTTTAAAAACAAGTATTTTAATATTTCTACTTTACTAAACAACGGTATTTGAAAATTAACAAGCAACAAATCTATACCTTACTCAATTAAAATCATCTAAATTATTCGACCTCTGTCTCGTCCTTAAACTCTCAAAATTAATTGATATCGTCAAGTATTATATATTGGAAGGATAACACGAATATTTCTCACTTGTGAATTATTGCCATATCGTTTTGTAATTGTTCAACAGTATACATCGAGGTCACCCAACACGGGCAATCACTTTTTAATCGCCTTTTGTTCGTGAGCACGGGCAGATTGGATTCAACCTTCGGAATTTTCAGTGATCCTCAATTTAATTATCTAATTGCCTCGAGCACTACACAATGCAAGCTGAAAAAGATTAAAAATCACCATAACTACATATATTTCCAGAGTAGAGATGTATTTGATTACAATAAAGGATTCCATGAACCTTTTAGACTTTTCAATTTGGTTGCAAGCATTTTAGACTTACAGAGAATTAGTATTGTCCCGTAATTTATTTGATATTGTTACCCGAATTCATTATCAAGCACAATCATTGAGTATTTACTGAAATGTCATCGTTTATTTTACGATTGTAAGTTGTGAAGAATAAACATTTCAGCAAAGTGTAACAGTTGAAAAAAAAGCAGACTGGAAGGTGACAATAAAAAAAAAAGTAATACTAAAATTAGATAAAAATTTAGTTCAAACTAGTTGAATTATCTGTACGATTATTCTAATTAGTTGCAGAAGAATGTTATACAGCAGAAACTTGTCTCGTAGAAATTAATTTATTTCGTAAAGTTGAATTACGATGGCCACTGATGTCAAAGTTTAATTTAAGAAAAGGAATATCTATAGCAACTTTTAAAACTTGTATACTTTCCTGGATTTGTCTTCGTTATATTAAAATGTCGACTTTCTACATAAATTTAACAGAAACGTTTACTGTTGATTTAAAAAATTAGATCTTCGATATATTGTTTTTTTAAATATTGCAGATAGCTATGCAATTTATTGTTTTTGGATTACGAAAACCATTTGTTATATATGACGAGTTTATTGAATAATTATGTAGACTCAAGCGGAAAATTCTTGACCATTTTCTTTAATCATTTTAATCAATTATTTGGAAAGTAATTGAAATTATTTCGAAATTCGACCTTTACCAAAACCTAGCCTGGTCCTTTTGTAAAATAACTGTAAAATTTCGTAACTTTACGTAAACCGTTTTCAATTGATGCCGTTACACAGAAACTATCCCACTTGGTTTTATTGTTATTGCAAATGGCAATCGTTATTAACTCACACTGCATAGTATACTTCTCTAAACTAGCACAAAACCGGTATCGCGTTATTCGACCAGAAACAAGAAAACATTCTACTTTATGATTAAATATATACCAATCGTTTTTCAATGTACAGAACGAGGACAAGTTTTGCTACCATAATGTACATTTACAGGATGCATTCGTTAGTTAAACGCAAGAACAAATGAATTACTGTTTGTGATCCCGTGAGTATTAAGCCGCAACACGACTTGCGAATTCCTATTAGTGTCCGCTTAATCGTTGCTGTTATCAGTTTGAAACTTAGAATAACCTAGTCGCTGCACTTCAGTTTGTGAATGTGCTCGAGAAACTTGAGTATCCTTGATGTCGACAACAGCTCTTAATGACATTTCAATTGCTGGTAGATAATGTAAATCTGAAAATTAATTAACCTCTAGCAGCCTTCAATTCTACCACATTTCTTATCGTTTGGGTTTTTCAAAGTACTCGTATCAAATTTCCCTTCTCTAACAAAACACAAAATAAGTCCATCATTTACAATGAAGTAATTGCTAGGAATACTTCAAAAATGTTGTAAATAATTTTAAAAAAGTTTGATACAGCTTTAGTTGCAAAATTCTATATACCGTCTAAAACATTTTTAAGGAAGCAAATAATGAACAAGAAAATTGAAATACTTATATTCGAAATTCATCTACAATTAATTCAAGGTATGCGATATATTTAAAAATTTTATTCATTTGATTAAACTCGTGTACGTTATCCATATTCAGAAAAAGAAAATTGTTTATTAATTTATATTAGCGTTAATAGTGATATTACTTGATACATTTTCTTTTCATAAAAGCAAGTGTCAGTAAAATGTAAGGAGAAGTGTCTATGATTATCAATCGATTTTCCTTGCAGAGGCACTTTGATACTCTATCGTCGTCCTAGATCCCTCGAATGACAGTAACAGCCGTTATTTCGATGAAGATGACAGCAAAATGACATTATAGAAGGTCCTCTGACACTCAAGGAATATTAAAGGAGAAGCGAAGGGTAAATAATTCGAGGCAACGACAACTTAAGCGAAGGGTAAAAATTTTGAAACACGTCTTCCTGAAATACGCTTTTCGATGAGGTTTTATGTAAAAATGTTACTATCAAAAGTATTTTATCTGCTTTACTAACAATTAGTACGTGTGTGTACGTGTATATATATAAACAGTTTACGACACTGTAAATAAATTAACAGAATATCTTATAAAAACAGTAATACTAAGTAGAAAATAAATTAATCCATTCATTACACCGCATGCGATTGATTAAATAAAATTACATTTATTTTTTACACAGGGTGATTCAGAAGTATATGTGCATACTTCAGGAGGTGAATTTACAGTCGAAGATAAATGAAAAATATCCTATGAACATATACCATGTATACTTTACGTTTCACTTATGGATGTTCGAAGAAAGTATTCAGTATCAAAAGAAAAAGAATCGATTTTTTATACACAATATATGTATTGTAAATGTTTCGTATACGTTTTTATTTTCAGAATAAATTTTACCAAACGTGTAAAAATAGGTAATTATGTACATAAACTTAAGTACTTGCACTGCAAATGCAAATTAGATCAATTTTTCTTAAAACAGAGTATAAAAAGTAGTGCAGAATGCTTTTTCTTGTTTCTGTGTAGAATGTTTCTTTGCCAAATATAACACAAAGCAAACGTAAAATAAGTGAATGTTCTAGAAAATCGTCGACAGATAAAGGTTAATATAAGAAGCAACTTTTAAATGAAATAGAAAGGGAAAGAAGTAGATTCTCCGAGCGGTGAAAACGATCTTTAAAATCGAACAATTACGTACAATCAGGGAACGTGTAACCAGCAAGCTAACCCAGCTGGATGGGTCAATAATCGAGTTAATAAATCTGTATCAAGTACCGAGCAAACGAGTCAATTCAGCCGAACTTCCAAGGAAACTAATTCGACCATCCGGCGCTTTAATAATAGCAACATTCCGTCCGAGTTAATTATTCGGTTAGGAAGTTCATCGCGATTCTGTGAGCTAGTGCATAACCACAACCGTATCATCATCGATTTTCCTTTGCTGCCACTTCGCGATGTTCTCGAATGACAGCACCGATAGCTAACGCTACGATGAACTCGACAGAGATGTGTGACAGGCAGGGACTGAAAACTAGATCCCCGTTTAATGTAAGAAATATAATTGATAGCATCCTGTTTTGACAGAATTACATTATTCCAAACCCTGGCTGGACCAGGCTATGCGACCAAGCATGGCCGTCAGTGTTTCAATGGTAATTAATGTGTTTCGAACTTGCGTCATTATTCACCGAAGTTACCCTGTTTCTTGTTTTTTGCCCCTCAACTCACTTGCACCTTTGCAAAATCAAAGTAGTTCGTGTCTTTGGTTACACGAGCGCACTTTTCGGAAGCTTCGATTTTATTTATTTATTTCAACGTTTCGACCATTAGTTGGCACCTTTTGGAAAATCAGAAACTAGAAATATATAAAATCGTATACTGTACACATTAATAGATCTTAACGAGACGACTTCCATTGTATACAATTTTTCATCGAATATTTAAAAACGTATTTTAATATATTCTATTATAACGAATTAGGAGCAGTAGCGGCTGCATAGATGCAAAGAAAAGGAAATGTATTTCAGAAATAGTTTTTTTCAATAACTACAAGAGAATTATATTCCTGGAATGTTTTAACAGTTGCGCGCATATTGTGTGTTTGAGAGACAAATATTTCTTGATATTGAGTCACGGTTTTTTAAACTTGTTCATTATTAGTCATGGCAGCTGTATGATGTTCAATATCTTCTACTTTACCTATCACTTGTACATACACATTGGGCTTATTTAATTCCTTCACTAAGCTTAATTTCAAGTGATTATGTATAGAATTTTACCGTATATGCAGTGTAATTTTTCCTTATTTTTATACGTGCAACGATTAGAAAAAGAAATAGCCTATTTCAGTGTGTTTTTAACGGTTTGTACTGAATGCTAGCAACACATAAACTTGCGATATAACGTACTGTAATATAAAAGATATTCATTCAATGTTACAATTATATGTGTATATACAATAAATGACAGCAATATTTTCATTGAGCTGTGATTAGGAAGAACTTTTGTGTATTGATTTTTTAAAGCATCAAACGACACGATGAAATGTATAACTCCCGAAGCTGCGGTTTTCTCATGTTTTAATCAAACAATCGAATAAGCAGAGAGCATCGACATGAAAATATAATCCAGAAGAACATGTTTTATTTGATAGTTCCGCATGGCCCGGTAAAGTGATCAAATTTCTCGACGTTTAAATTCCAAAAAGTAAAAAAGTTTGAGTAAATTTTTGACCTTAAATTGATTTCTCCTAAAACTTCATTTCTTTTAGGACTTCATAATGAACATTCTTTCGAAGGAAATTACTCGAAGTGAATTAAATTCGAATCTGTACGAAACAATAATAAAATATTTTTTAGAATTGACGAGTGATTTAAAAGGGTTTAAACATTCTACAAAAATATTTCTTACAGTAAGTGTACCGTGTTTCTGAAAACATTCGAATTGGAGTTCACTGTGGTGAGCAAGTTTCACTTCGTTGCGATGGTCGCTGAAAATAATGTTGAGAAGCAATACCATAGAACTTCACTTTTCATCTTCGATAACTTCTTCGTTATTAATTCTTCTCCATCAGAATTGATTGACGGAGATTAATGGAAGTGGCGAGTGACGAGAGAAATAAGAACGCCGTTGGTGGCTGTAAAAATCGCTGGATCGGTCTGCAGCTTCTGCTTCAACACACGATCAATCTCTTTTTCCAGCTACACTGTAAATCGCTCTGCACTCGCTGACTTCTGTAAAGTCGATGAATGGATCGGAAAAACGTAGGATTCCTGATTCTCCTCGGAGATTTTCGCGTTGCTTATAAAACAAGCAAACCTCGCGTCGTTGCTACGTTATAAAGAGAGTTGAAGAAAGCTACGGCCAAACTTCACGAACTATTGACCAAAACAATAAAATCGTCTTAAGGGATTGTACCACCATAAAGTCAAACTTTGTGATCTTTTTCTTTGTGGAAGTAATACACCTCACGATCGAACTTTTTATTAACATATTAGTTGTGAACACTTGTAAGATTACGTAGAAAAAATACGTTGCAAAATCTTATTCCAAAGATGTCGCTAAAAACAGGCTTCAACTTTCTCTTTCAAATGGTACATCGGGATGAATTTTTAAAAAGTTATCCATACAACTTTCAGTGCGAATTCAAAGAAAGCGTAGCAAAAACCGTTTAAATCGAATATAAAAATCCAGTTTAATACGTCAGAACAATACAGAAAAATAGTTAACGCATTAAAAGTGTAAAATGCAGACTTTCATACTTACCAACCAAAAATAGACCAAAGTTTCAAAGTAATTAACATAATTATAAGATTTGAACCATCCGGACTGAAACATGACATGCTCGAGTAATATTATCGTTATCATACGTTTGGCTACACGAAAAACTGTAATATTTTATTGCAATAAAATCCAACAGGGTCGTATCCACAGCAAAGGTAGAAAATGTCAAGTGTAGTAAGTGTCAGAGAAATCGTACAGCAAGCCACAAAGGTTGTATATAATGTGGGAGGAGTTCAGAAACTATTCCCCATTCTAAGGGAAAGGTTTGAACGACCACAGTTGGAAATAAACAATAACCGACCGCAATGTAATCCAATTATGGCGGCTTCTACAGTGTGATGACAAAGGAAAGGGAGCGAGCGAGATAGGAAAAGCAAAGGGAGCGTTTTATCCCGGGCTTGTTAGTGGATTCATCAGTAAGGCAACCTAGCAAGCCCTTCCTTATACGCTGGGACATTGGATGGTCGGTAAAGGATCGTATATACTATACCGATCGGAGATTGTATGGGAACTTGCGGGAAACGGTCGGCAGTCGAGTTTCCCTCTAGTGACGAGTGTGAGAGACACTATCGTGCAACATTTCGTAAGATAATAAACAACTCTCCTCATTACATACAATCCTTAAACAGAAGTAATAAAACGCAAATAACCACTATGGAAAAAAATAATCGGAATTAAAACAGTTTGTTAATCTAATCGATAAAAAGCACATAACTCGTAACAAGTATGTTAGCAGTACGAATCACACTATTACGACAACAACAAATAATGGACAGATCACTTTTAGAAACGATGAAGAAAAAATTCCAAAAATAATACTTCGTAATAATGAAATATCGCAAAAAAAGTAGTGAGATATCTGGAACTTCATCTAGACTGATCTGAAAATAATACGTACACAAAAAAATTCAAGAAATCGGAAAATAAAAGGAAAACATATACTGTGTGACAAATCGACGTTCAAAACTAAGCACGGAGAATAAATTATTAATTTATAGGTCATAATAAAATCCATATGAACATACGGTATCCAATTATGGGGCACTGCCCCATGCAAATATTTTTCAAACAATAACGATATTATTTTTATCAAAAAATGAAAACTTAAGGAAGAACCTTCAAATTTCATCCATTAAGGAAGAAATTCAGCGAATATCTACCAAATGTCAATTAAACACTAGAAACCATCCAAATATCTTAAATAATTCTTTCAATACGATCAGTATCAGTAGGAGAATGAACAAAAAACATCCTCAACATCTAACTTCAGCATGTTTGGTATAGTGCTACTCCAATGGCAATGATACTCACACGCTACCCTTTAAAGCAATAGTAACTCATAAAATATCCTATGGGAAAGATTTTTTAGGGATTTAGAAAAAAGAAATCCGAGAACATTCACACGTTGTCAAGGTCACCCCATGAATCAATACCTTGTGGGTAGCAGCTGAGGTACGGTTCTTCATTCTTAAATATTTTATTAAAAAAAGGGTTCAACGGCTATTTCTTTTCTTCTTCTATACAATCACTATTTTTACACACAATTGATTCTTCAACTTTCCGTAGTAGTGTAATGTAATAGTGTAATTCCTCAATAAATATGGATGAAGAAAATTTTCATCTAGGTCATACCTGATAAAAATGTGACGAGCAATTATTTGTTAGTTAATACAAAATAAACAAAATGATACATATATACGTGACATACCCCAAGGTACTGTGTAACTGATCGTTGTTGAAACCTCGAGTTAAAAATTACAATTGGAAATAAGATAATCTTTGAACATATAGATCTTCGAAAATTTAGAGAACAAATGGAATATTTACTCTAGCCAAAAGTAATATATTTCATAAATTTCAGTACGAGGACTTTTAATCCTAAATACATGTCCTTGAAATTTTTCTCCAATTTTATTCAATACCCTGTATAACCTTGTACGCAAGATATGACAGGATTAATGGTATTGGACTGACTAAATATAGACGCTTACTTGGAACAGCATTAAAATGTATATCAATCAAGATAATCGGTTAAAGTTTTTCTTGAATATCGTGATGTAATATCCGGATTCCTTGAGAGGCTACTTTCGGAATTTAGCGCGACGTTGGGATTATTTTTGGTAGACTAGGGAAAGTAGGGTATACGAATATTCACGTATTCATTTTCCTTCTTCGATGGAATCACTTCGAAAAATGTAGATAAAAGTACGTTAAATGTAACAGGAAAGGTGCAACATGTTGACTTATCATCTGCAGTTGCATACAAAAGATTGTTGCACAGGAAATATTACTCTTCTAACGCAAAGGTTATTTTAATGACTAATACAAAAACTTGTATTTATAATTATAATTGCTCTGAAACTATAGCACGCATGGACATTATTGAATAATTAATTTGCAGAGTAAGAACCTGTTCAATATCTCAATAATGGATGGAACAATAACCTAAACCTTTGAATCTTTAACACTCTGATCAACCTACTTCTTTTTTTCTGATAATTTTAAGAAACGAAATATGTCCTCGTGTCTTTACGTTTATTTGAATATTAAATTCTACACTTTGTCCAGGGCAGTCTCATTTCTCAGATTATGCTCTATGTTGTAACCATTTCTTAAAACTTGACCTTGGGAAAAAAACAATTGCGTAACTATTTGAATAAGCCAATAGTTACTCGGGAAATGAAAAATCTGTGTTATAAAATACAGTCTAGAATTTTTAAAAGTATGCACTATAAAATAGTGCATTTAATCACTTTGTGCCCATAACGATGAAAGGGCGAAACAAGATCTTTATAGTTCAATCTCTTATTAACTTTAATACTCTTCCCTGGCATTAATTGATCGACAAATAAGCACAGGACTGTGAATTATGCCCGGCATGTTGCTACCAAAATTCACGCAACGTACGCCAAACAATTTCGCGTCGATTCACTCGAAAATTGCCAAACACTCGCACGATACTTCCTGCGTGAATCTTTGATGAATCGCGTAGTGCTCGTTCACGTTTCACGAAGGCGAGCAACTTCTTCGAGAGTTTGATCCGACTGGTGCAAACGGTCGTAACCTTAAAAGTCCGGGGAAATATCGTTGGATGCAACGTCGAGAACGTACAAGCGGCTGTTCCTTTGCTATGGAAATAAATCAAACGTATAAAGGAGTAAGATTTAAGAGAGTCGAAAATTTAGACCTGGTTGCTTTTCGGGTAACGGCTATCAGGCAAGGGTACTTTCGAGATTTAGTGAGTGTAATAAAAAAAAGGGGAATGGCGAAACGGCGCACGATTTTAGGGGTAGAAATGGAAAAGAGAAATTAAGCCGCTGGTTACGCGAGGGGCTATTGCATTAAGGGGGATAACCACGATACAGAGTCGAATAGGTAAAAAATTTTTTTCTACATTTTTGAGAAACGTTAAACACTATTCAAAAATATACTCGTAAAATTTTGTTTCGAAATTCGAGAAAAGAACAAAGTTACAAAATAGTTTTTAGAGCGCGTTAGGTGACTCGAACCCATCACCAGGCAGGTCTAAATATATTTAATGTCAAAATTCTGTATTGTTTTCGTTTTCATTTTATGTTCAAAAATTTATGAAATTTTAGATAAAAAATGAAATTTTTAGTTTTAAATGGCAGCAATGTAGGTTTAAATGGCAATTGTTCACTTATGTTAGAAGTGTTTGCTATCATCCGATTGCGATACTACTAGAGATTGTTTTTTTCTCCCAGATGCTTTAAGCGGTTAAAAACTTGACAATCGTATAACAATGTATTTGTTGAACGTTCAATTTCAACGACAAACAACTTCAAAGGAAAGTAATATTTTATAATCACTTTTTTAAAATTTTACTCTATGCAGAATGAACGTTTGGTACGTTGATGAATTAAAATAAAAAGGAAATTATCTGGCTCGAAGATAAATTGCAAATATGACCTTACTTTTCGATCCGACCCCTCGTTAGTATCTTTAACCTATTACTGACCGGCGCCACTGTCACCTGACTCTTGTTTGTGGTCGACAAAATATTGCATTAGCCTATCAATATGGTATGTACATAGAAAATGTTCTAGCTACAAAATCATATTATAGTATACTGTTATGACATTTAATGTGCACGCTCCCAATAGATGAAAATATCTCTTACTTTACTTTTTAAAGAAAAAGTAGTATATGTATTTTACTGTACTCGATACTGTAAATCTTACAGTTTCAAATATTTAAATAAAATGATCACCCAGCCATTTAAATATAATTATACACGACTGTTTAAATAATGCTCCGAAACGAAACAAATGATAACGAATGTCTCGTTTGAATGGACGTGACAGACTGAAAACGATGAGAAAATGTAACCAAATGACTGATAAATAAATCTAGCTATCCAATGTAGGATAAGAAAAACAAATCTAAAAGGTACTCGAGATAAGTGAGATTTATATTCCGGTAAAAGAATATAAGATTCCAGCACTATAAGCGACTAACGCCTTCGGTCGTTAAAGAGCATTCGCGGAAGACGTATTTATACGTCCCCCGGTACATAATGTGCCAATTATCAGATACACATATGTAAGCCCGGTGTGTTTTTTCGTGAAGCTGTGCGTTGCGCTTGCTCGTAGTTTTTCTAGGTTTTTGATCGCTTCGAAACCGCAGGCAAGCGGATCGAATATCTTTACGATATCGATGCGTACGAGCTCCGATAAATATAATGCTTTTATATCCGGAACAATAAGAAGTCCCCTTTCATTCTACGCAGGGTGGTAACGACGGTAAGAGGGACTTGATTCCGTGGCCTAGCTCGAAAACAAATCCATCAATTCTCAATAAAAGGGACTCGGTCGGAGGTCGGATCTTAATCCCCCTCTAAAAATTCCCTCCGTTTTCCAGTGCTCATTGTTACTCACACCGAAATCCCTAGTATTCTGATCGCCGGTCTCTCCATTATCCGCGTTTCGTTTAACCTCTTTCGATGCGGCCTTCCGCTCCGTCTCTAATTCTCCGTCTCACGAGAATGCCAACGAAGTCGTCGAGGGTGAGAGCGCAAATAACCGCGCATCGGATCGCAGCAGAAATCCGGATATATTCCCACCTACGACCGTATCCGTGTTCGTTATCGCCACGCTTGTTTAGCATGCATCCTACGCCGTGTCACCGGGACACCGCCGACAAACAACGACATCCTGATATCGTTCCCGGATACACGGAATCAGGTACGCAAGTTTTGCCGCGCATTGATACAAGCCACGGCAGGTGGGTAAGATAAGGTGGGAAAGAATCGAACGTGGACGCGTGAGTGTGTACGAGTGCACGGTCTATCTGCTGCATCGGAATGCGTGGCCGGTGCTCAATATTCCACGTAGCCGACGTAGCTTTCGTTCCGTCTCCGTTCAACCCGCGGTCTAAGGAGGGAAGAATAAAAACAAGCCAGAGAAAGAGACGAGGAGAGAAACCAGGTTGACGTAGCTGCTCGCACTTGCGGCAGAAGACCCTGCCTGCTCGAGGAGATGTACCGGTACGTGCATGTAGAAGACAAACGAGCGGAAAGAAGAAAGTTGCGGTGGGTTGGAGAAGGACGAGTTTCTGGTGGAACCCCCAGGGACGATCAAGGACCGTGCCGGGCCCATGTCCGACGGGATCGAGTGCCGAGGAGAAGGTTTCCAGTGGCAAATACGGTCAGGTAGTACGGTGCTTTACAATTTTCTTCCGTGATTCGAGCCTACGAGTTTAAAAAGAGCGATCCTTTTGGTCGAATTGACATCGAACTAGCGCCAGCTTGGCCCGTTAAACCTGTTACGTATCGCAGAGCGGCGTTTGGAGTTAGGGGTGCGAAATAAATTTTTGATCATTGGACCAAAACTGGCAGCAATTTTATTCGACCGGTGCTTGAAACGAATCAGAACGCAAGTGACAAATTTCGTCGATTCCATGCTCCTTTTTTATATACATACGTAAGTGCATCCATCGAGTGACTGTGGATAGGAGAGAAGATTTAAGTGTATTTGAATAGCGTCACCGATGCACGAGATACGTTCAGGGGTTGGTTACGATCGAACCGAAGCAGAAATTTTAAGCGAATCGAAGATGAACGAAGGAACAATTGTAAACAAATTTGTCTAATTATTTTCTAAGCGAGCTGTTAAAGTAAGGACCGGTAAATTGTTCGAAACGGTGAAAAAGAAAGCGACGATATAAGCAGGCGAGGAGATTGGGTCATCTTTAAGAAATTACATTCGTGTCAAGAGTGTGTAACGGGTACACCCGCAAGATTACGGTTAGACGACACTGGTAGCCTCCTCAACCTTTCACGCTGTCCATGCATCTCTTCTTCTGTTCTACGGAACGGATGCGTAACACAAAAGAGAAAGAGAAGTACCTACACGGGCAAGCGGTTGCCGAGTGACTAAACGTCGCTGCGGGTGGCGTGGGACGAGCGGGGCTCCGAGTTCCGACGGCGGGAGAAGCTGGCTGAATCGTGGGGATGGGGAAGGGGAAAGCGGTGCGGAGCGGTCAGGCGGCAGGAGGGGAAGATTGGAGCGGAGTAAACCGACGGCGGGGCGGACCAAACCGTCAGTCAGCCGTGCTACGCCGTAGGGATGAGATCGTAACGAGAAACGACGTCGCACGATCCGACATTCGCGCGACGACGGTGACACGATACAAAGACTGCACGCGGCTCGCTACGTACACGTAATGTGTCATGATTCTGAATTCGCTTCCGTGGAGTAATCGTGATGTTGTAGTTTGGCGGCACGAGAGGCGTGTTTCCCAGGCTGTGCAACTGTGCAGTGCTATTCCCGTTTCTCCACCTTCCGCATTCCTCGCTCCGATTGGAGTATCTTTCTCCGTGCACGAGCGTGTATCGACGGTTCTGGGATTATTGCGCCCAGACGAATCTGTTCGCCCGTAGGAAAGCCGGAGCAGCAGCAGAAATCGTGAGTGAAATTCTATTAATAAGCATTTTACGTGCGCGTGCGTGCGTGTGTACGTGTGTTTTGTTATCGTCGATTCTCGCGAGTGTCAAGACGCGTCTGTGTACGATTCCTCCTTTCGCTATCGAGACGCGTGTTCAGGAACCCGTTACCTTGAGATGGCCTCGCGAAGCGAGTTTTCAACGATGCAGACTGCGCGCGAATATCCGTGTTGCCGTTTCGTCGCGTTCATCTTTTCGACAATACGCGAACGCCTCTTGACAGTTTTCCAGCGCGAATGCTGTTTGCCGGTGTATCGGCGACGAGGCGAGCGTGTTCTGCCCACGTGCAGTCGTGCCTCGTTTCCAACCTATCTGCATTCTTGCCCGATTCCGTGAAGCGGAGACTCGTAACCGAAACGGTTTCGGTATTGGTAATCATTTCGAGCAGGTTAGATACTAGTTGGGTGCAAAAAAACTTGCGATGCAATCGTTACTTTCTACGATGTACAATTTTGGAGTAAAAGTAGAAATTGGATAATTCGAACGGTCTCGTCCCGGCATACGACTCAAAAGTTCGCATCGAAAGGTTATTTCTCCCCTTACATTGTCGTTTATACGGTCGTTCGCCAACATTTCAATAATTGAAACTAACGCATTATTTGTAAGTTGCGATTGAGGAAAGTACTTTCTCCACTGGAAACTCTAAATATAGCTACTTTTTTTCAAAATCTATTGTTAAACTTCTTTCGCACAAGTGTCACGGGAAATATTCCGAACAGTGTAACGATCTGAAATTCTTTCACGTATACACATTAGCAACGAAATGGGAAGCGGATACTGCTAATTGATACACCGGAACTTTTTGTCCATTGGTATGATGTCATTGGACATTTAGAGTTTGTTATGCTCCGAAAAACGGTACGTGTGTACATAGTTCTCGAGTACACTTCAATTTTCTTGAACCAATCAAATTTTTAGAACCGTTCGAACATTCGGCTCGAATCTCGATCGATCGGAATGTTTTGATTGCTAGATACGTGTCACGTGACGTTCTGTACTCTCGACGACGATTGGATCGATTCGTAGTTGGGAGCGATTTGTTTACGTTTTTTGTGCGTTCGTGAGAGGACGAAACGCATTTACTTACAATATTCTGGAATTCGTCCACCGAGATAAGTATTCCGGTGCCCGATTCGATGCTGTTTTTATCGAAACTGGAGCCGTTCGAGCGGCCATATTTGACTTGTAAATGATATTCGAACGTTACGTACAGGCGATAAGTTTCTCGATCGCGCGGTTCGATATCGTCGTTTCGATAATACGAACGAAGCGGCGCTGTGCGACGAAACGTGGAACGTTATAACGTTAATCGTGAATCGTTGGCCGACCGTTCGTATTTCTCTGTCAACTGACAACTTCTCAAATTCTCGACCGTGACTGTCGGAATTGCACGTGAAATTTCTTGCGTCTTATCTTAACGTGTGCGAGTCGAACAAGCCGGTTTTCTGCACGCCTCGTTTTCTCGTTGCGCGAACTATACCGGCGTGAACTTCATGGCAGTCCGTGACCCCGAGTGTTTCCTGTTACGAGAAAGGCCTTTGCGTGGCTGGGTTCGTTGGCATTTCTTTTGTCCGCGTGAACGATCATTGTGTAACCAGAGAATCATTTGGGAAAAATTCAAGCGTGCACGAACTTTCCAAGTGTTTAATTCATTTTTCTACGACATTGGCTTTTTCATTCGTCCAAATTATTCGTACATCGCGCGATAACTGGACGTCATCCACTTTTCCGGATTGGTTTTAGTTTCGATGAAACAGGTTCGGAGCCTTATCTTTCAAATTATGGATGGCTAATTTCTGATATTATACAGTACTGTCTACTCGATTGCGATTTTTGTTTTAAATTCAACTTTATCATCGAAAATTCAAATTCTGCCGTAAAGAAATATTTGACATTAATTTACATTTTAAAATTAATACAATATACTGTTTCGATTCTGGTCTTTGAATATTTAGTATCGATTGTACACTTTGTTGTCTCAGTTCAATCACGTATTTTCATTTGTATCATTTACTATATACTTTTGTGATATTGCCCATGCAGAGTTTGTCTACTGTTACAAACTTAAAGAATATTGTCATGTAAATACAATTAACGTCAGCTCAAGAATATGCTCTTGATTTAAGGATTCTTTGTTAATTTTGAACCGAATTATTTAAAATTCGAGTCTATTACGTGCAATTCATGCTTGTATTCAGTTTACACGTAAATAGTAACGCAATAAAATAATGAATGAATCGTTAAATCTGGTTTACTAGTTTTTCGAGAAAACTAGTATGCATTTATTTTCGTATGTCACCACGTGATTGAATCAGATTCGTTTTCATTTAATTTTAAACATACATATATACTTGCAGGACGAAAAAGAAAGGAACGTTTCAATGACAAAATCTATAGGTAATGTTAGTCCAAATTTTAATGCGCTGTACAGGTATACTGGGACCGTAACAATTGGTCTCTCTCTGCTCGTTCAGAGCGAACGTAACTTATAGTTTACATTGTTGGAGTCGAAGCATCGGAAGTAAAATTTGGCACGGTTCTAATCCAGTGAGACCTTTGTTCGTCTTTCTCCAGGTTGAAGGAAACGGTCTACCGTGGACAATTTTCGCGACTCGCAGCTGTACTTTGGTATCCTTGGTTCACTGTTAGAATATTCGACGATGCGTAGAGACCGTGCGTAAAAATTTGTCCTCTTTAGAAGGAACTCGGTCACATGCCAACCAGGTAGATAGATCGTGAGAGCAAAGGTCGACGGTTATTACCTGGCCAAGAGGTACGGCCTCGTTCGTTTTCATTTGGCCCGTGTGCACGTGTCCAGGGTCCATATCCGTTGCCAAGGCAATGATCAACTCGTCGAATAGTTTCATCCGTGAATAGAAAAGTTTTTGCTTCCTTTTGTTTCGAAATTGCAAAAAGACAGATGCGGAAAGAAAGGAAAAGGGTCGTACGGACAGGCGTTCGTCATTCGTACTATTGGTGCGTAACGGAGAAAGACGGACCGATACGAGTATCAGAAGATAAAGAGAGAGGCCACTCCACAGGTCGGCTTAAATTTAATTCACTTCTCTAACGTTCTCTCCCTCCTCCGCCGCCGCTTCCTCTTATTCTCTCTTTATCACTTGAGAACCGAGTGCGGAAGTGGAGGAGGAAGACCGCAGAATGCAATTTCCTCGGGGCACGAAGTAGATGTTCCAGTGGACTGCAATGGTCCAGCATAGGTCAGCCAATGCGTCGCGGAGACTTTTTTACGGAAATCTGCTCACCTCGGGTTTTCTTTGAAGCTCGGGACAATGTCAGGATGCCTCGCCGGTCGAGCTTACTGCTAGTAATTTTCATAATTCTTGCTCAGAGAGAAGTCAGACTTAACTATAAGGAAGCATAGAAGGGAGATGGTAATTTAAATTTCTTCAGACTTTTGCGGGAAACGAAGGAATTTTACAAGTTCCGGATTCGAGTTTCGGTTAAAAGGTTTTCTTCTCGAAGGAGCAAGACTTTTCCTTAGAATTCACGATTAATCAATTTCTCATGGTGGCTTTGTAATTTCCTTCTTTGTTTTATCAGAGAATAATGCAACATCGTGAAGGATTAATTCTAATCGATCATTTGGAAAAAACAATTAATATTTGCAACAGTTCAATTTAATTTTTTTCCCCAATATCTCCATTTTCATTATCGCGTTACAGTGTGCACGAAATAGCTACCAGATTATGAATTTTATACGTATCGGTGCTATCTTTCTTTCTCAACTTTATTTACTTTGTATCAAGTTCAAGTACCATGCTTACGTTCGAGATACGTTTTTTTCTACGGTAGATTTGTACAAATACGTAAGTAAAAGATGGAATGTACGTGTTACACAAATCAATCACTCGAATCTTCAGATTTGTACTATTCCATATTGTTCAGATTTATTTTCGTCAAAGGAATAAGATCTTAGGAAATATTTCTTTTTAAATTCGGTAGGAAGATTAAGCGAAAGCTTTCTGATTTAACTTTACGTCTCAGACTTGCTTTGACACAGAATTATTGAATTTTTATTGTGAACTTCAGGTTGATTGGAGACTCGAAGCTTTTCTTTAGTATCGATATTGAATTGTGCGAAGCTCCTTGTATCTCTGAAGCTACTTTGCCCCGAATGTCTTTCGAATCATTCTATCGCAATGAATATTCGAATTTCTTGAATGGATCTAAATCTAACTAAGCACTACTATAAGAGTTCTTAGCTTTACGAGAAACTCGAATCGAAATTGATTGCGTTATTAAGATTTCTAAGTACGTTATATGTGTTTCTTCTTTGAACTTAGAATTTGTTTAGAATTACATACAAATATTGGAAATGAAGTTTTATTTTATACTTTTATCATTCTCGAAGTTGAACTTTATTTGTATAATATTGAGTTTAACTGTGAGGATAATTTGTATCTTTCATTTGTGTGCAATATTGTTTCGTTTAAACTATTCCTTTCGTACATTCTACTTTTGGAATTTTAAGAAATTTCGGAACGTTCCTTCTGACACTACTCTTATTTTCGGTAGCTTGTATAATATATTACATAATGTATTTGGAACATTAATCAGTGATTATAATTTAATTACGACAATATTTTTGTGAACTTTTTTCAAATTTATATTTGTTACACCGTCAAGGATGTTGCCATAGAATCAAAATTTGTGTTTTAATTTGTTTCTTATCATTCGTTGAGAGCCAACCTGTGTCCAGTAGATCGTTTCCGTGAAAAATATTTACGTTTTCAATCTGTGTTTCGTATTTCTACATTTAAAATAGAACCCTGGAAATTTACAGGTTTGAGCGAACGAATATTCCGGGCGCAGTTTCACTTGATCGCGGCGTAAACGTCCTATCGAATTGTAACCGCGCAAACCGCAGCTTGAAAATGGAATCCTTTTTCATGAAACGCAGCGGCCTTTAAAATGCATCGATAATAAGAATCGACAGATGTTTCCATTCTATTCTTTGGATCTGTAGAATTGCAGAGAACATTCTCTTGAATATCGAACGCCCCGAGAATCGGAACTAGAATTGTATACGTCTGCAGAAAGAATTAGTTGCAAATATTTCACAAACTGAATCGAGCCGTGACAAGAAGGTTAAGTGTGCCTCATAATTTCAAACGAGGTAGTAACGGTACCAGGTCGAAATATAAAATCATCTTCACAATTTATCGTTAAGATAAATGTTGCAAACTTTATTGTTTGCATAAAGCTTCTCGTTTCTCTTTCTTTATATAACATAAAATGGAAACTAATAAAAACACTGGGAAAGAATCGATCGAACAAGTAGCATGTCTAAGAATATACTGCAAAAAATTTGAAATCAATAGGTTTTATTACAAACCAATTCGAAAAATGTGATATCACGTTCGTGCATAGATTGTATTAAGTGTTCAAAGAAAATGTATTATTCCGTCATCGTTCAAGGAATCAAGTGTTTTTCTTTCTTATCTATGACATTCCGTTATCTTATAAGTATCTTTCGAATATCGTTACGAAAGGATTTCGATTCTGATTCGAATATTCAGATATTGTATGATATTTCGAGCTCTTATTAAAACTTAAATTCATACTGTTAGAGTCATAACCTGCTCTTGATACACATAGATTATCTTGGCTAGATCTGGATTCATACACGCATGAAACTCATAGATCGTAGATCGTAGATAATCTGGTATCGGGTACGTGTAATTACACATGCGGTATCTCTATTTTCTTAAAATTGTTACATTTGATCTTCTTTTCGATTTTATTAAAATTTTTCTTCAAATTAAAGTTCACCCAACTAATGGTAATTTACGGTACCGTGTAAAATTGTGTAATGTTCAAAAATTTCAGATAAGCTTTTCGAAACGTCTATTGGAATGAAGTGATATTCCTGAAACAAGTGTACATTAATGATACTTCATAACTTCGTTGTTTCAAATTCGTCGATAATTTTTCGAGTATATCAATAAACCAGAAAAAAAGCAGATTTCCTTAATAAATCTGTCGTACGAAGGAAACGAGGTCGCGTTACACACTGAATGTAATTTTCCCGGTATACCGAGTCACTATTCCAACGGGTATCCAACCTGTTTCTTTCATTTGAAAATCCGACTAGTTCGAGCACTCTTCAACTGTGAAAAGATGATGCAAGTTGCGTGAACGCAGCTGCTTGAAACATGGAACTTCAAAACCAATGAAATACCATGCTTATTTTTACTATTAAAAATTTATGATGTTTCGTATCGCTGTGAGCAATCTTAGGATATTGACGCAAACGTGCGATTATATTCGATGGCGTATCGTGTCAAATTGTCTGAATTATCAAACGTTGACTGGTGTAGGAAATATTATTTAAATGTTTCCAACCCTTTTTGGTATACAGTATTTGTTATTTAAATTCTAGGATATAAATACACAACGCTCTCTCTGCTAGTCACATTTATAGAATACTACAAGCTGAGAGGATTGGATCGATATCTCGGTTATTGTCGATTCCATTGAAAATATACATATATATATATGATAAAAAATTTTCCAAATTTAATTTACAACAACCATTGTTTTTTGTGACTTTTCTGCAAAATCAACGGTAAGGGAGATATTGCATATATCCCTTTTTGAGAAAAGCTTCTCTCTTGGTAAAAATTTGGACGTTACGTAGCTTATATTTCAAGAGGTTACGTCAGGGTGATGGCCTGAAAAATAACGTAAAAATTGGAAATTGTTTTCAAGGAGAGATACGTAATTTTGGACAAATATTTACCTATTACCTAAGAGTACATATTTTACACATTAATGTACAAATGTACTAAATTTAATTTAAACATTTTCCTATTTGTCGACAAGTTATAGTCAATTACGTAGAGCCATTTCGTTTATTTTAACACAGAATGAAAGGACAAGAAAGTTTTGTAATCTGAATTAGCGTCACAATTGTTAAGTTTACCAATTTCCTTCTATATTTATTTTTTAATTTTTTATATTAACTTAAAGTAGAACAGTTGTATTTACCGTATATTTTTGCATTTTTTTCGACTAGAATGTAAAAAGTTTTTCGAAAAAAAAAAGAAAAAAAGTAACTGTGCGTTTAGCGATAACGATACCAATACAGAGTATCTACCATATTTTTTTTATTTCAGATGATGTGAACATTGAACACCTTTTTCATCAACTCAGGAGAAACGGCTTTACATGTTCGACCATAATTTTATGCAAATCAAAAGTTTTTAATATAAATTAGTAGATTTAATATATGTGCTTTTAGGTAATAAATGAACGTTTGCTGAAATTACGTAACTGTCTTCAAATAAAGCTCGTCACCTCGTTCCATACTTTTAAGTACGGCTAACCTATAACTACGTTTCTAGTTTTGCCACTTTTCTGCGTCACAGTAACAAAAGATAAACACTATTGCATATTCCTGTATAATGTTTTATTGTACAATGGTTATCGGTATCTAATTAGAGGACTGTTCGTTTCCGTTTTGTAATTAGTTTCCGCTTGATTGATATTCAAAGGACGACTTTTTTATCTTAGTTATCTTTGGTTACTTCATTATGCAGTGACTAATTTTTGATCATGGTTCGTGCAATTTTACAAACAGACCCCATTTTCTATAAATTGAACGCAATGGCAAATGGCTCGGTTTATTTCACGTCGGGTTAATTGTATTCAAAAAGCAACTGGACTGTCTATTTCGAAATCGATTTTAATGAACAGAACGTTTACATTGCACTCGCCGATAAAAATAACATTGACGTTACTCGAAATTTGTCACAGAAATAATTAATGCTTTCTTTCTTCCAAATTGTGAAGTACCTTCTCGAATACAAAATTATATCCAAACTTGTATTATTACCAATGGTTTCGTTACTCCGTTCTAAGTTATTTTTTAACAGAAGTATAACTTCGTTTGAAAACTGATGTAGTTTTATGTATCGTACGTTAACCTTAAAAGTACCAGAGCTAACGATTTCAATAAACATTGCACTCGAAACGGTTTCAAACGTAACGTTGTCTTCGTCTGTTACGTTTTCTGCAAGAAGATACAATGAACAATTCTTTGAAATTTTCGGTTAAAGAATGAATCTCGATGTCTTTTATTACGAATCGATACTGACTCAATGATAGTTCTTGCGGTTCTGCAATGTATCTTATTTCGATAATCAATCAAGCCGTTGGTTTAGTTGTTTGGAATGGTTTTCAGATCGCAACTCGGACAACGACAAGGAGAGGAACTAAGAGCAAAGTGCGAAGACAGAAACGAAGAGAGGTAGAGCAAGCGGGAGAGACCGCGTCATCGACAAATTTTCCTAGACGGCCAGCTTTGGGAGGATGCAGCGGTCGATGACGTGAATCGACCGACTATCGGTCGATAAGTACGTGCCTCGACGTCGGTTGAATGGCTGGACAAGCACTTGGTTCTTGTTGTCCGAGGACTGTCTTCTCACGGTGCCGAATGACCTACGAATAAGCGTGTTTCCTGCACAGCGAGCCAATTGTACATTCATCGGCCCGTAGATTCGTTGATTCGTTTGAGCAGCTTGTTATCAAATGCCGGTCGTCTACTGAAGTCAGTCATCCAGCTGTTTCTACGAAGTTTCTTCCACTCGTCGATCATCGGTTTCGTTCGTCCGATCCACCGCGTTGAAATCTCACGAAATAAGAGAAACGCGGGAACGAAAGGAACAGGTCTGCGTAACGACTCGTCGAACGTCGTTCTCAAGAAGTTTCCGCAAGGGACGAATAGAAGTTCAGTCGGCGGTAACTAAGCGCCGTAAGGTGGTACCGAAGTCGAAGGTAAGCGGTCACTTTCCACGAAGGTCGGATTTGCAACGAATGAAGGCGGCACTACAGGCGGAACGTCGGCTCCACGAACGTCGCCCTTGATCCAAAGGCCAGGTCAGCCACGTGCACCGTACACGTCTACGATTATTGGTATCACGAGGATCACGTCGACTTCCCCACCAACAACGGCCACATGACTTGACGATCGCCCCACCTACCGCTGTTCGTCGTTGAGTGAAGGCGGCGACAGTGGCAGCGACGTCACACAAGGAACGACGAGCACGACAACGACGACGGCGGCGACGACGACGACCGACGACGACGACACCGACGACGACGACGACGACGTGGACGAGGAAAGAGGAACAGATAGTAGCCAACGGCTAGCGCTCTGGAGGGTACTTAACGAGTGACATACGCTGCTAGTGGTTCAGTTGACGGCAGTCGGTCAGCAGGTGCGAGACGCGTCGCTGTATTTTGCCTTTACTCATCCGTCATCCTCTTTCGAGCGTTTTACCGCGCTTGGTTCGTTTCCTAAGTTTGTGAATATTGTGGTGGCTGTGCTGGTGCCGTTGTTTGTTGTCGTTGTTCTTGTTATCTTCGTCGCCTCCCACGCCGGTCGCAGTGGCGGTTTTGGTGGATAGTGGTGGATCACAGTGTCGAGTGTGAAACTGGAGCCGCTAGTGGTAGCAGTCGAGGGGAAGAGCTATCATGTGCCCGCAGAGGATTTTCGGACTGGCGATCGTCGCGCTGGTGACTCTAGGTGGACGAGTAGCAGCGTACACAAATCAGTGGGCAGTGCACATCGGGGATGGACCAGAGGTGGCCCAACGAGTCGCACGGGAGCATGGATTTCAGTATCTTGATAAGGTAAGAAAATTCGCCGTTTTTCTTTTTTCATTTTTTATGTTCGTCTTAGCGATTCGACGATACTTCTCGCGATGGTACCGCTCGGTTAAAGGAGCGGGATAATAATACTTTGGAAATAATTAGAGCTCGTGTAGCAGAGACAATATTCTGAACGCTTTGGAACATAAATACCTCTGTTTCTGTTATTGAATACGGTATTTGATGTAGAGCGACACAAAGAGCGAAAGGAAAGATACTCTAATTTATTCGATGGCTCTTCTTTCTCGGTTCGTTATGTCCACTTACCTGCACATTTGCTTTTCCTGGATTTCATTTACCATCTCACTGCACGTCCTGACGAGAATACGTAAGTGACTAAACATTCTGAATGTCACTGTATCCTAGTGTAGGCTGTGTAAAAAAGTTCTTAGCAAATTTCAGAAGCGTGCAAATGTTGGTTTGAAAATCGTTGGATTTCAAAGTACAAGGTACACATTCCCTCGAGTCAAACGTTACTTTTTTAGCACGTGTCCGATTAGTTTGTTTTTCCTTTCAACGTTCGCTTCGATATGTTTTATGTATAGATCGCATGTTTTTTTAATTTCCGACAACGCTATTAGATTCACTGTTTTAACTCTTCTGACGTATCAATTAGTATATCGTACTTTCCTCGAGTAACTTTTCCAAGTACAAATTAATTGAAATTAATTCTAGCGAACGTGTTGAACGTGTTACAACACGAAAACGAATGATCTTTGTACTGATGTTATTACATTCTATTTGCTTGTTTTACACATACTTATAAAGTTCGATTACAACTGTATTGCTTACACTGCACAATATAAATAGCCAATAAAAAAATATCGCTTACAGAATTCCCTGTACGCCTTTCATTTTGGATATTTCTTATTTATCCAGAGGAGTTTCCTAATTGTTTTGTGTAACATGGGCCTATTTATGGAAAATGATTAATTATTAAGTATAATAAATTAGTATATGCTTATAAACAATAGATTGTTGATACGTAATTTAAAGATTGTTCGATGCAAATGTTAAACATGTATCATATTACTCTGATTGTCTTTAAATTCCTTTCATTTGGAAATAATATTTCATAGTATGCTATATTGCACTTTGTTTCTCTTGTAAAATAAGACAAAAATGTTCTATAAAGTTTTCCTTATAAATAATTTGTTACAAAGTTATAAGCAGATATTTAACGCCACATGAAATAAGAAACAAAGGATTTTTCATTGTGGAATATAGAAGATTGATCGTGTTTATCTTATCTCTGTCTTCGCATTATGTTCTCTGTCTTGAAACGACTCGGCGTGAATAATTGTTAGTATTATTAGTGACGATGTCATAATAAACGATCACCATACTTAATGTATCGTATCAAAATGTCGTCGTTGCACGTTAATACAAACTTGACATAGATATGACATAGAATTTATTGCAGCACCAATTCCCTAAGAATTTTGCTAAACCTCGCCAATTGTGTTACTAATTTGTTGCACTAATTTTCCACGTGAAATCATTTCTCTGCAGTAAATCATGTTAATGCGTTTTAAAACTTTGTATTAATGTTACCTACGACATTGTCTACGTTTAAAAATAATTATCAACATCGCGTGAATACACGAATAAGGTGAACACGATCGACTTTTCATATTCTGGAATGCAAAATTTATCGTTACCTGTTTCTTCTTGCACTTAACATTCGCTTATAAATTTTTCTTTAGAACAAAGTGTTTACAGCCGAACTTTGTTCAAATTTTTTTCTTATTTCCACTTGTAAAATGTTTCCGCAGTTTGATAAAATAAACCCAGAGCAATTTGCGTATACGATATATTAACACATTCGATATACACCGATACGTACATATACTTACACATATGCATACGATATAAAATAACTCATTAATGATTGTGCAAGGTCGAAGACAATATTTCCTTGCAATTTAGTTACACGTTACACGTAGATATCTGCTTACCATTACAAACCAATACTAGCTGATCGTGCAAAATCAATCTAATTTGTATTGAAATACAGTGGAATTTCTATTATCCGAATATCGTTTAAACGAGCATCCAATTACCGGTGCAGTGTCGTCTAAGAAAATTGTATTGAAAGTAATAAAAGGGTTTGGTATATGAGCAACCAAATGGTTGTTGAAATTGGTGAAATTATCGGTAAAATTACAAAAATAACATTTCCAGTCAGTGTGAACTATTTGTTGGTACAAAAACAGACCTAAGGTGGCATAAAGTGCATAAAGAATGCAGTTCTATTCAAATAGTCGTGCTGAAAAGAATATGCAAATTGGCAGTTCAGAATATCTGGGTAAATAAAGACAAACATAAAGAGGACTGTTAAATTATTGCTACAGTTTTCGTTTTACACCATTTATAGAATACGTGTAAAATTTTTTTGTCTTGTTTTAACACGTATCGTTCAGTTATCCGAGAAAATGGATCGTTCGAGCATCCTGTCTTCCGACTAGTCTGTATAATCGAAGTTCTACCGCATTGATGTAAAATTCTTTGAAAAATCATTTGTAGACGAGGAGGTTCCAAGAATCTTAAATATCTGATAAAGGTTACGGCTCGGCGCTGCACGTTTAACCTAAATTACGTGATACGACTCCGCGACGCGATCGTTTTAACATTTTCGACGCTACTTTCGCGTTCATTAAATTGATATAAACTGTCGATACGATTACTCCGTTGGTTATTAATCGGAATAAGTAGACTCGTTCGTACACTCTTTCCTCCGGATAATTAGTCTGACACAAAATGCACAGTAGTCTGTGTCCTTTCAGTTATCGTTCCTCGGGAACGCGATTATATAAAATGAGATACAATGTACATGGGATAAGGTAATTAAGCGGACCCTCCAGAGTGTACATCAAAGATCAGTCATCGTGAGTACTTGAAAAATATTAAAACACGACATCGGCAAACGCTCTTTTATCTACACTTCAATTAGCAGTCTCCGCAAACCGTTGGGGTAACCTTTCGAGAGTAAATTGTTCGTGAATTTGTTACATTCGAATTAAACGGTCGGAACCGGTTAAATTGCGAAAAGTGCACAAATTTCACATCCGAAAGAATACATTTTTCCGTTAAATAAAAAATGGAGTAACAACGTTTTTTCTTCTTCGTTTTTTTTTTTTAGTATTTTTGACCGGCAATAAAATTGCCGTATCGACGGATGACACGAAATAGCCTGATTTTCGTGCGCATTTGTCGCATCACAACATCGTTCTTGCCGCATAAGCAAATACACACTAGGTTGAGTCCATCTCTTAGTTCCATCGTTTTGTAGCATTCCAGTCAGCCTTATTCATATGTAGAGCTTATCGTTCGGAAATCGTACGTCGAGTTGACTCTTATTCCGTGCACAGATAAATTCCTCCAAGTCCAGGATCGGCCTTGATATCACGGCTGGGATCCAAATCTTTTGGTGGTTTCGCGATCAAAGTGAGACATTCCTGAGAAGTAGGACTCAATCATGTCAGTTTCATCTTTTCCCGCGACGTGTAATATTGCCCAGCAAGACTCACATGCGATATAGAATATTTTTCTCGTCTCCGCAAGAAAGAATAATAATTTTACCGACCTACTTTGTGAGTTATAGACTTGATTTTTCGTTTTACGTGAAATTTTCAATCATTCTTTGATATAATATCGAGTCGTAGGTCATCGCGATCGTTAGAAGCAGTGCATTTTTATTGAGATATTTTCGAGCTTAAAATGTTAACCGTTATCGGTAAATCGTAAGTACGATATTCTATTGTACAAAGATTTTGAAATACGGGCAGAAGAATGTATTTTAGGATTTTGAAACCAATATTGACAAAGTGTTAACGATGGTAGATAAAAGCGTTCGAGTTGCAATACAATATTTCTCGAACGTAATTTTGATCTCTTTTAAGCAATGTTGACTCGAATAATTTATATTAAGGTCTGATTCGAGACCGTGTGTATAAATATTTTTTCGTTCTGGATTTAATTTCACAATACGGAGTTGTAATTTACAGAACCAGTATCGATTCATTTCATCTTTTATGTGAAAAAACTTTTATGTTTTCTCAAGTTGTTAGTTCTTGAAGAGACTCGAATACAAATGAAACGTAGAAGAATTTCAAAATGAACAATACGCTTTTGCAAAAAGTTAATATTATTTTGGCATTTTTTTTGGATATTGAACAGCAGATAAAGAAGTAACCACAATTTTATTTTACTTCTTTACTCTATTTATTCTATTTAATCTTGTTTCCAAATTACATTTCAATGTTGTATATGTGCAATTATTTACTCGTCGTTACAAAAAGTGTTTCGATTGTATTGAATTTTGAAAAAATATAACGCATTTAATATATTATAATTATAATATTATTGCTCGTAAGTTGAAAATGAAATAGTACTTTTAAGAAAAGTAAAGCGTGATTATTGTATCTATTAGAAAACAATATCATTTTATTATCAAAATATCAGGGCCAGATATTCAATCTCCGCTTCAGATTGATACGAAAATTGTGCTTGATTTTAATATTTTTCCCCAGCAAAATTTTCCGCGATAAAATGTTTGTATTCGCAGCTTGCAATCATGAGATTCCCGACGTCGAAACGAGGGCATAGAATTATCTCTGCATATTTAATAAAAATTCTGCGCTATTTGCGAACCAACACGGAAACCAGGTCATTTTCTAACTACTTTTTTCAATTGCTGGCAACGGAACTATTATTGATTCGAGATAAAATTTGTCAAATGACACGCGCATTGTCATCGTTACACCTTCCTTTTTTTCCTTGTTGTGCGCTATGCGAATTCGACGAATTACATTGACGCAAATCTTCGTACGCTTTTACTCCCTGACCATGAATGCCGTTTCGACTACTTCGCATCACTGTCGATGGCGGAAATTAACCTTCGAACGAATCTCCTTTCTGCCTAAATAGTTTTCGTCGCGACTCGCCCCTATCTTCGCTTTCCGCGTCAATTCCCGTTCGATCGTGAAAACTGAATGAAACACAATCTAGCGAAATGAAACTCCTGGCGAAACGAAGTTTCATCAGACATTTGAATCCTTCAAACCAGTCCTGTTCAGAGTTGTTCCTCGAAGCAAAGCAGCTTCTCCCCTCTCCATCTCTGTTTTCATAATACACGAATGGTACAGACGGGACAAAATCAATTGGCATAACTAGTATATAGCTCAGTATATACCTTAGTATATAGCTTAATTAGTCTGCCTCTCGTCCTTCCGCGCAAACCTGTAAATACACAAATTTTCTTGTGCAATACAATTTCTGTCGGAAGTAATTCGATCCGTATAATTATATGCATTATACATACACACACATAAGTAAAACGTCAATTAACTGAAATGTTGTTCATAAAAAAATCAGCGGAAAAGAATGAAGCTTACGTAATACAATGAGTTTTAGTTGGAAGACAAATTATGCTTAATCTTCGAACGATCAAGTTAACAATTAGTATGCTAGGAGTATCGACATCGACATGTACGTTATGAAATGAGTAGTGTTATCGTTAGACGATAAGGTGGACATTGTTAACACTTTGAGGACCGCTCTAACGTGCATACTCGTACTTACTTACATGTGACTGCTAGCTAGCAGTTATACGCTCAACTTATTAAATTTGTTTAGATTCGAGTGTTACGTAGCACGTTAATTATGGTATCTAGGTTTACATGCCTTTACAATCATATTCCCAGCTACCTCGCGTATCTCATTTTGCTCAATAATCATCAGTGATTTAAAAAGCGGTTTTGAGTCGTTCGTTTCAAATTGTTCGGAGCTACATCTTCAGAAACGGTTTTTAACTTATCGATGAACGTTTACATAAGATTTTGTAATAAAAATTTTTAGGGATAACGGGAAAATGAGAATTAAAATTTTGTAAATTTTATTTTTAACGATAAAGGTATACCGCAGTGATGTTTGAATATTTATCTCACTATCCCATAAAGCCTTCCGACTATAAACGTATTATACATTGTATCAACTTGGCCAAATACACGAAAAAAGGAAGCTCGTGTTCAAATATTTGCACAGGAAAAAAATGGTAAGACGTAACTTCATCTAAAGATGATTAATCCTTACGTTATTGTATTAGTTGAAAATACATTTTTTCGTATAATAAATACGCGGTACTCTTAGAAAAATTGGATGGTATTGGAAACAGCTACGTAACAAGGTGCTAGTGAATATATACGATTAAATAATGAAAGTAAATTTCAAGTAATAGCGTTTATTTTCTGCTTAGGTATAATACTTTGTACAGAATGGGAAGTGATCATATAGCAAATGAAACATTTAATCAAACTTCTTTACTTATCTTTACATAAATCACGTCGTTAAATTTTATAAATACTTATGATACAGGACTAATATTTCGCAAGTAGTTTAGTGGACTGATACGGTGACAGGTTTATTCGTACGAATTCAAAATTGTTATTGATAACAAATAAATAATACTACATGTACGAGGGTTTATCACGGTTTTGAGGAACATACATTGGGACTACTCGAGAAACACTTAAAGTTAGAAAAAAAAGTTGTTATAATAAAGTTCGTAATACCTCTTCTTTGCGAGGTAAGTTGACGTTAATTTACTTGCGATTATCACTATGGATTAGTTGATTATCGGACTACGACAAATAATTGCAGGTATTAGCGAAAAACAAATTTTAACGGAAATAAATGCAACGATAATGTACTTACAATTGTTCATTTTTACTCTGTTTGCGAAATAATTTACAATCTACAATGATAATCGAAAATAATTGAATATCATTCCGATACGAAGCGACTATAAAGTGCAAACCAATGTTCACATAAATTTCCTTTTTATTTCAATCGCCTCTATATTTTTATCTTTTTCGATTATGATCGAAAGAATATTTTGCACAATTTCAGTAACCGAGTAGTTTTACGAGGTGAAATTGTAAATTCAATTAATATACTCAAGGTGAACTATTACGAAACGAGGTGTCGAAGAAAAACCGAAAACAAGGAAGTATAGTTTCCTTCATTAGGAAGACGAAAATGATTGTAATAGTTTGTTATTAAAGGATGTCGCAATTTTACCTGTACCGCTCTAAACTGGTGACATCCGGGTTTAATTAGATTATTTTGCTGCCCGCTGATATCGCCGTAAATTTAATTTCGCTTGTGCTTGCTCGCGTGTTAACGTCAACATATTCCAATGATCGGAGTGATGGAGTATATTTACTTATTTTTGCTAATACGAGCATACACAACGCGTGTGTACGCTGTACGCGTTCACAGTTTGTTCGCCAACCTCGTCATGTGTAGCTACGTTTTCAGGAGCAATTCGCTGCGCCTTAAATATCCAGCCGGTGGTTCATTTTGAGTAAGATTTCACGATAAAAAAAAATATCGCAAGTTTCTAGACAAACTGAAATTAAAAGTAGAAATGAAAACATTTTCACAGGCACATTGTATATATTTAAAAAATTTCAGAACTTTCCAACGAATCCTATGAATTTCAATTATTTATCTTCTATTTGAATATATTTACATTCGAATGTTCATGTTTTTTAAGGTCAGATAATAAATGCTCTTTATGTTGATATGCACGGCTTCGCTAACTTCGACACATTATTAATGAGGATATTGCAAATAAACCGTTAAATTTTTTCTTGCGCGCGACGTAAACAACGCAACACATTTATGTTTTATGAGTACGTGTTAGCATTTGCTTACATTGGGAAAGAAGAAATAATAACTGTCGGTGATAACGGAGATTCCTACGAATATATTTCTTGACGTATGTTGTTTTCTTTGTGTTGCAATATTCGTGATACGCGGAACATGTAGGAATTTGTTTACAAATTCTCCCGTTTCCTTCTCGTTATTTTTAATGCAAAGCTTGCTGCCTTTTGTGCGCGCAATTTTATCATTGCGTCATTATATTTTTTCGTCATTCTGTAATTTCCTCTTACTTCGTCTTCTGCTTCATATTTACAAGTATACAACAGTTACAAGTACTAAAATTCGAATTCAATTCTTATTGTTATTACGATGCAAAAAGTAATACCTATGTAACGGAGAATAAGAAGATTTTTCGAAGAAGTATTTGCACGAAGCTCTCTTTAAAGACAGATAATTACACCGCTAGAAAGACCTGGAGATTAAAATTTTCGATAACGGTTGTTTCAGTAATTATCAAGATTTTTCTCAAGACGTCTCTCTTGTTCCAGGTCATTCTTTATAGCTCAGACAGACTCAAATTTTATTCACTAATAACAATTTCAATTTTAATAGTCGTCGGTGTGCTTCGATGAGATTCATCTCGTGAGATTTTCGCGATGATACGAATTTCAACAACGACCCTATTTGAACTACCTTTAATTATACGCTGCTATTCGGAAATAAGTACAAATATTTAATCGTTCGTTCGATGCGATCATTTATGATATTTTATTGTATCAAAATAATGTAATCGCGTCTTTCAACAAACATGTATAGTTTTATTACAAACATTTGGATAAACTCAAAGATAACGGTTCATTTGTGGAACTTTTTCTACCAGCGAGTCGATTCTTTTCTTCGAACTATAACTATACAACTCATACATCTGTATATAACTCATTGATTAAAAATATCATGATATTTAGTCGGGGATCAACCAACTGTTCGGTATTTCTTTGTTTTATTCTGTTACGTAATTTGGAAATACAAACATCTCTACGATTGCAGTGAATCACAGCGAACGTTTCGTTTAGGTTTTCCCCGTGATGACAAGTGTCACTTCATCGGTCAGATTTCCATTTGCACATCAAAATTTTTTCCAAGTCAACTTCTCGCTATTAATGTTCTTGGAAAAGTTCTATCACGATGCATTCACGAAGCAGCATTCGGACATTATGAAACAATCTTAAGCAGTTCTTACGGAACGAAGAGCGCGATTTGTACAAATAGTTAGAAGTGTTCTCGTGCAGCAACTTATACCTCGATTCTGGGCGAAGTTTCAAGAAAAGGATTATTTCCCCAACAATAAGATCGTGTTCGAGTTCTTGTTCCCGTAGATCGTTCGCTCAAATCTCCTTAAGGACACGGTAACAAGAATGGAAGGCGCAAAACTAGACAACATTATTTTGGGAACAAAGGTTTAGGAAAATAATTAAAGAATTAACGAAATCGTATTTTAAGAGCAAAGTTCGTAATCGTTGTACCATTTATTGTAGCAATAATTGTTGGATACATTGTGAGAAAAATAATGAAACGATTACGTTGTCAATGATGTTAAAATAGACTTACCGATGAATGACAGTTTTTATCGTATTTGATATTGCTTCACATATTACAAATTCTTTATTTGCGTTTATTTATCAGGGTTTTATTTATATTCAAAATTGTCAGCATGCAATGAAATGAAAATGTACTCTCTAAATTTGTTTTAACGTACGTTATCGTTCTCTAGTGCTACAAAACATTTTCGATATATCGAAGAAACACTAGAGTACTTGCTGTAATAATTTACAATGCAAAACAGATCGGATATTTTCATAAAAAGAGGCACCTTATCGTAGAAAAAAAAAGACCGTTAAATCCGTTCTCTACGAAATAGTTCTCTACGATTTTTTTATTATTTTCACTTCGGACACCTATAACCTGACCCAGTTACTAGAACCACCCTGTACAATAATTCGATGTCGTTTATTTTTATCTCTTGTTCATCGATTTTCGATCGAAGCAATAAAAGAAAAAATTGAGAGAGAAACCAATTTCTCGACCGATTCGTTTTGTTCTCGAATGGCGTTACTTAAATTTGTCCTTCTTCGTTTGCTGCTCGTTCGTGACGGGACACCGCATCCTTTGTAGAAGCGAGGAAATTCCACGGGAATAGATCCTTTCGTGTAAGTCCGGATTTCCAGGCGAACCTTTCAGAACGATTTTACGAAACCTAACATTTCACTGGATTACCGTCGCGCGAGATTATACTTTCAATGCACCTGAAAACTCTTCGTTGGGGAACCGTTGCGTGTCTCGAATTTCTGATTGTAAGGTTGTCCCTCGGCGGTAAGAATGGTTGAACGCTTTGAACGCCGCGAAGCTTGCTAGTGACACGGGGAAAGGATAAATTTGCTATTCCTCTTTTCTTTGGGACGACATTTGACATATGAAATGAAAGTAGTTGCCATATAAAATATAATACATATTTCCTGTTGAATTATATAAATGTATAAACCGCTGATGGCTATCAAGACTAATCAGTTTTATACTACTACGACTTTCATTGATTTTATGATACGATAATGCGTATAAGGCGTCTCTTGTAACATTAACATCGAGAAAATTCCCATTTCTTTTGAAGGTACAAAACAAATTCTGAAATAAAATATATTCATATTCCCATCGAAACAGGTACCCTTTATACTCTTCCCTTTTTCCATTTACGTATAACATTTACTGGTTACGGTTACTTGAAAATTATATATATGTAGTTGAACTTTTGTCTATCGGAATATTTGTTCCTCTGAAACGAGCATTTTCTTCTTTAATATATGTTCGCATTATTAAATAGAACGAATATATTTCGCGACGCCACATATAAATTTTCTTTATAATAAAATTGGTGTATTGTTAAATTATAAAATTGTAAATTATTAAATTATATTCCGTTGCGAAACCAATTAGATTTTCTTTTCAGAAACTCTTGTAAAATGTTAGGTCTCTGTGAATGTTAATGACACTTACCAGACGCATTTCTTGGTCCAATAAATTAATATTACTCAAAATTAAAATTAATTCTATTCAAGGTTTTGCAAAAGTTATTTCAACAGAAAAGCATATTTTAAAATAGTTGGCAAAATAAAAGGGACTGTTTATTCCGATTTCAAGATATTTTGGTTACGTCATATTTTGTGCGCATTAATGCTTACAATGCATAAAACTTTCGAACACTCGCACTAGACTTTACCACTTTCTGCGTTACATTACATTTCAATTAATAAGCTGACGAAGTCGGTTTATATCAGTTATCCTACAATAAGTAGCTGAATTTTAGAGAATGGAAAGGTAGAAACACACTAGTACGAACTTTAGAACAAGTTGGGGGCTTGTTCGTAATTATCGTTCACGGCGCGGAACATGTTATTTGCTTTCCGCTACGTTATAATTGTTCAATTTTGCAGCAATTACTTGCTAAAAGCTTCTCTTTTCGATGAAAACATTTTTTAATCTATTGGATTCTCTTTGAAATAGTAGTCATATCGAGACTCCATAGATAGAATACTTTTTACAGTAAACGCAAAGATTGGTATTCTTTCTCCTATTTATGAATTTTTTAATTACATACATTTTATCGACATAGTCGTTCAAAGTTGCTATTTACTGGTTCGTTGCATATTTTTCAGCGGGAGTTTGTAGCGTGTATGGAAATAGTATTGCATAACTCTAACAATAAGTATAAAGTGTTCCTGCATTGTGCGAAATATCCGACTGAAACGTGAATTCACATGGCGCGTATTCCGTACGAATGAATGGTTCAAGGACCCTCGAAAAGCATTGCGTTTTGAATGATCCTAGGAGCCAGTGAAAAGCATGCACAAAAGAGCATCGTGTCCTGATATTTATAAGTCGTTTCCACCCTTGCTACTTTAAAAGTAAAAGGGGTGACTATGCTACATTAAGAGAACACTCAAGCCATGCTAAACGCACCCTTTGTCTTTCTCGGGTTCTTATAGCTCCTCGAGATCAAACGATCGGAGGTGAGCGAGCTGAAAATCGGAGCAGATTTTTATTCCTGCCTAGCAAAAAGCATGGCATGGAAAATTCTACGGGATAAAAAATGTTCTCAATACCCTTTGAACTTGGTATTGTAAAATGATTTTCGATTAACGTAGAATTTTGCAAAAATTTGGTAATACGGTTTATCTAAAATTATTATATAGGAGTATGTTTGTTTCACATGAATAACAGAAAGAGAAAAATTGGTATACAACACTGAGTGTGAAAAGACTACTCAATATACAACATTCGTCCTTTAGTCTCTATCGATGTTCAGTAGTCTGATATTGTATATAATTTTGTGCAATTGTACATATAATTGTGTACGTAATATATATTGGTATAGATAATTTATGAATTGCAATTGCACTCGAATATTCAAATAACGATCGATAACACTACGAATAAGGAATGCTAATTAATATGTATAGAAATGAAGTTAAAGCACTCCCTTATGTTTCAACAATTGCGGAAACGTCGGAGTCTATCTTCTGGTTCCTATTTCATAACCAGTCTGTTTATAAATAATTCGTCTGAGGCACGTGTAAAAATCGGTTCACAACGGTACTGTTGAATTCGACCTTTTTCCCAGAAACTACCAAAGTTTCTCTCATCAAGTATTTGTACAGGGATTGAAATACCTACCTACAGGTAGGACACGATGAAGCATTCTTTTTTCAGGATGTCTACCTACCAATACATGTACATACCTACTTACCTGCCTTTATACCTATTTACTATTTAGTACATAGCATTTCGATGCAACTATTAGTGCTGGCTCAACCTGTTCCGTCTTGCGTTTCTTACTTCGTTCTCGTTTCTTCGAAGTTCTTGTACCTTCTAGGTTCTTTTGGATTCGGCAGGTTTGCGGAGTTCAACGTTGAAAGGAAATCGTGGCTGCTCGGAACCTTGTTCGTTCTTCCCTCGTGAAACCAGTTTGGTAATTTCAAATAGAGAATTGACTTTTTGGAATTTTCTAAGGTGCATAGTCTTGAAAATGTATCCTCTAAATTGTATTGAAAAATTTTCAAATGAACGATTTTATGAAATATTTAACTTGTTCGAACACGTACGCAAATATCACAAAGCTGAATACGCTGGGACCCTTCGAAATATGGAATTTAATCTTTTTCTGAATTCAAAAGTGGAAAAGCAATTAAATTCATTTACGAAGATCTCACAACAGATGATTCAATATTTTGAATAAAAAAAAAAATAACGACGAAGAGTTGTTTTTAAAAAATGTACTAATTTTCATTCTGATCCAATTATTTTTTCGCAAACAAAAAAATGATTGCCTTATTTTGAAATACGTTTAACGTTTCAATAACTGCCAGTTTTGTTAATTGGTCCGTTTAGTGAATTTGAAAGGATCAACCGTCCGAAACCAGCACATGAAAAAGTACGAATACTTGACACAAATTTATTCAGGGTGTATAACATACTTATTTGACGCACAAGATGAAATTGTTTAGGTAATTAATTATTCAATATTGTATTTTTGTTTTGTAATAAATTTGCAAGATATTTTATCGTAGTGCAATATTATTACTATAGATTTATTATTGTAGAAAATGTAAAAGTATAATCTATTGACAATGTGACGTTCAAAAGCAACAAAATCTATGTTGTCACTATTATAGTTGACTCACAAAATAGTTCCATCTTATCGCGCAATGTTACGTCATAATTTATCAAAAATGAAATTCATATAAGATTATCAATACGCCACGTGTTTGGTAGATATTATATTTTGATGTAATCTAATATAGTTGGAGGTAAATTTGTTTTATTTCTGATTGTACCCACTTGACACAGTGAATTAAGATATCCTACTTAGTGTATCGTAGAATATTTGAACGCATTACTTATGACGCACACAACTTTTATAATAGAGTAAATTATGAACTACGCAGTAAGACAATTATTTATGTATTTTTTAAGCAATTTTTGCATAAAGTGTATATTTTAAAGATAGACATAAAAATTTAATTCGTCACAAAAGTATTCATCCGGTGGTCTTTTCTCAACTTCTGTAATCCAAGATGTAAATGTAGCGCTTTGAAAAATGTTTAATTATTAGCAAATGATCAAAATTACCGTTAGGTATATTCCGCAACATATACAACTCTTTTATCTCTCTTCTCTTGTTTATTCGGGTAAAGCAAATATTGAAGTTGAATCTGATTCGAAGGACATTAAAATTAGAGTTCATATGTAAGATAAGTACATGTGTGCCTAGAAGATATAAAATGTACAATTTTCAACTTACAATTTACAAAGCATGCAAGTATGTAAATGTGTCTTATCACTTTGTTTCGAACTGTACATGGTTGACTTTTGATACTTTAGCATATACAGCCCTGTTTCAAAGTCATAGAACACTTATTCATATTAACAAGTTTTGGCTGTATAATGTAAATTATTGAAATTATCCTGCTTTATCCTTGTGTATGTTTACGATCGAGAAACTGTGTGATTAGTTAGATCGAAAAGTAATAAAAAATATGTTCAAAGTCAAAAACGGAGCTGTGGAACATTCTACGAGATGAATTAATGGAAGTGTCATTTGTACATATTGGTGAAATTTTGTGCAAATTGTTGCACATATTTATTACTCTAGACATAGTAGCGTAAACTTTAAGGACAGATTATTTTTTGTTAAGGGTTTCAGAGATATACGTTACTTTTTAGGTCTTTGTGACGTTGTAGTAGGTGCCCTATGACTTTTCAGCGAGGACGCATGTGTATGCAATATAGTATTACAACGGTATATTGTAAAAGAGTAGTGTTTGTGGATTAAGTTTCAGTTTTGGATTTTTTAAGGTTTAGTAAATCCGAAGACTATGCAAATTTTTTAATTAAACGGTTCACAAACAACTGAAAATTTTTCTTAGATCTGATATAGGAAAAATCTGAAGAGAATCTACTTACGTGATAGGAGAGGCATAGAGATTCCCATTGAAGGGAGATATCAGTTGTGTTTGTTTATTGGACTCGTTTCGAGGAACTTGAAGAAATAAATTCGACCGAGGAAATATATATTTCTTAGCTCTAAAACATTTGAACAATCGGAATGGATTTGAAACAGGTACTTTATCGATTTTCAAGAGAATATATCCATTAACAGCGAAAACGGAAAAAGACCGAGGAAGAGAAGGCAATCGTGAATGGTATCCATCGACCATTTATGCACACTGTAAAGGACAATCGAAGCTTTTGCGGTCGAGTTCTCTTTTCGCCGTCTTCCCTTAAGGAATTAATGTCGTTCGAAGGAATTTCTCTTCCTACCTTACCTTCTCTCTGCTGCAGTGATTCGAAGTGTCAATGGCTGCCACTCACCCTCCACGGTAGAACCCCTTGTTTTCCACCCCTTAGCGTCTCGACATTGAAACGCGACGGCACGTTAAGAGCAGGTTTACCCGGACTGAAGGGAGCGAAGAGATCCAAAAGGGAAACGCCAGAGAATCGCAAGCAAAGCGATAACGAGAGGAGCCGAAGAAGTAGAGCGCGATAAATAGAAAGAGAAACGGAGAAAGGAGGAATAATTAAAGGGAGACAGCGAAAGTAGATATTCAACGAAGATGTGGAAAAAAGAAGTCGGAACGAGGGAGAGTCACAGCCCGACTCTCCTGTCCTGTCGTCTTTATCCGTATATAACGAAGAGAGTTGGCCATTGAGACTGTCGAAGGTTAGAAGAGAGCGACGGAGTAAGATGGCTAACGATAGAACGAGATACGTATTAATGGGAGGAGGGGAAAGAATGGTTTCAACCAGTGGGAATTTTCTACACTTTTATTCGCTTCCTTTTCCCTCTTTCGGAATTACTGTTTGTAGCTTTCAGCCCACTTTGCTGCTTTGTTGCAATTGCGCTCGCTCGACCTAGCTAAGTATTCAATTAGGGTGCCTCGTTGTTGCATTAAGAAATTGTCCTGCTATTCGTTTTGCAGTCACACCATACAGAGACCGAGATTGTTCAATCGCAATTGCGACTCTTAAGTAGACATTCGAGCATGCGTATCGGAGATCAGAAACGCTGTCCGTGCACAAACGATTGACCTTGGCGTTTCATAAACCTTCCTTCCTCTGTAAAAATGAAAAATAAAGACATTTTTGTGAATTCGTTAGATTCCTGAATCACAAGAATCGGTAAGTGTTTTAATTTCTGAACGTATCAATGTGCCATTAAATTGATTACCATCTACATTTGGTAATAAATTTTTCTTGTCGAACGTGACATCAATATTCAATGAATGTAATTGCCAAGTTGCATTTATTCCTTCTTCTCAATGTGCTACTAAATTGTATAGTATACCATCTCCATATGATAATAAATTTTTCTTATCAAACTTCATCAATATTGACTGAATTTAATTGTCAAGTTGCATTTATTCCTTCTTCTCAATGTGCCACTACATTGATCACCATCTCCATGTGGTGATAAATTTTTCTTGTCAAACGTGACGTCAATATTGAATGAATGTAATTGTCAAGTTGCATTTATTCCTTCTTCTCAATGTGCCACTAAATTGTATACCATCTCCGTATGATAATAAATTTTTCTTGTCAAACGTGACGATCAATGTTGAATGAATTTAATTGTCAAGATGCATTTATTCCTTCTGCTCAATGAATACGTTTAAAATTTTATTACTTTTACAATATCTCCCCTCCAGTTTTAATAAAACATTGCTTCAAGGACAAGCTCTCTGGTTAGTAACGAGCATATTTGAAATCGGTATCGGTGAATTGATTATTTTTAAATCATAGAAACTGAAAACTTGGCTCGTCGAATAATGGAATTCTACGAACAGATTATCGTGATTCAAACTGGAACCGAGTACGTAACGCGTATCCGCTGGCTCGCGTGATCCTCAATTGTTCTGTTGCAGTTGCACATGCAACGGTGTACGTCTTCGTCGCATCAATTATTATTTCACTCTACCAGCTCAATGTCAAGCACATCATTTTATCTTAATCTTGAGTACAAGAGCCTAACACCATTAATTGTCTTTACACAGCACAGGCCACCTGACAAAATGTTAATTAACGATGAACACAAGCAGAGTCGCTAATGAAAGCGTAATGGGCCAAAGGGAATGTAGTTCACAATGTTGATCTACGGAACAGGGCGCAAAGGTCATTTGCATTCCCATGGGTAATTACCGTTCTCTTACAAGTTGGAAACTTTCACATCTATCTGATCGTTGGTCGGATAGATTTCAAAGTTTATTGAAGATAATTGAAACCTAAGAAGATTTTTGCGAATAATAAAGGTTGCAAACAGACAGATCAATCAGGATCTTCAAACAACAGAGGCCCACTGTGTTCCCATTCTTCCATTTGAAGCTAGCGGATCATTTCAAACAAACAAACAAGCATAGGAGATCAGAGAACAAACCACACGGGATATTCCCACCGAAGAGGAAAATTAAACATTTTTACAAGAAATAAAGTAAAAAATCCCATACACATTCAATATTTACAGTTCATTTACGGAATTTGACATACCTCTGTTCATACTTCCTCATACGTGCTAATTTTTTATTCCAGGCACGTATTTTTAAAAGTTACAACTAACTTTCGTAACTTGAGAATAATTGGACACATTATCTTAACGTGTTTTCTTCAACATCTGTTTAAAAATTTCATCAAATCTAATTGTAGCGAATTCAAAATCCACTTGCTCGTAAAACTAAACTATTACATTCAATCGAGAGAAGAAAATGAAAAATATTTTTCATCATTGTCAAAGAAACGTCAAAGAGACATATTTTTTTCCGTAGTTCAGGAATAATTATATTCGCAGTAATTTGAAAGAGTAAATTTCAAAAAGCCTCGAACAAAACTTTGTCAAACGAGAAAACGCGCGTTTCAACAACGTTCACAGTGTTCGACGATGAGAAAAACTCGTGACGAATAGTTTCAGAATTTGTCAGAGGTGATTAATAATCACTCGTGACATTGTTTCCGTGATTCGCTCAATTCACAGCTACGCGAAGAAACGAACGGAAGGTGCAGTGATACCATCTCGTTTGGTGCATTAAAGCGGTATGTTCCCATTATGCGACGATGCAGTAACGTCTTAACACGTGTACACGTAAGGACGCGGAACACGCACACATGCGAGCATACAGATGCGAAGAGAGCTACAGAGAGTCAATGTACCGAGTAGTTGGATCAATGAGGCTGATTACTCAGCTCGATTCTCTTGTAGACGCGAAGCAGACCGAACAAGCTGCCAGCTGCTTATTTTCCGGGGGAACGTCGTCGGGGGAATTAAATCGGGACGAATTGAAAACGCTTCAATTATGGGCAGGGGACTCATGTTGTCAAGTGCAAGGCTCCCGGTGCGAGAGGTGCATCGATGAAAAGGCTATGGATTCATGGTCTTATGAAATACTCTATACGGGGAATATCGTTTCCGAGAAAGAATAGAATTTCTCGCAGGATATTTGCAGTTAAGAAATAATTTCCAATTTGAGTTTCCAACTTTTATTGACAGATATTACCAGCGTTAAAGGTTGGGATGGAGTTTCTTGTTAAATATATCTCTGGTGCAGAATTTTTATCCGACAATTTTATTCTCAGCCGAATAGTGTAACAAGTTGATTGTAAAAATATATTCGAACGATTCTTATCAGATTGAATCAATTATTCGGTGATATATTTATGTATCTGTATCTTTAATTGGCTGATTTATATTTTAAAATTTTGATTCGATCCTTTTAATAAAAGTTAGCTTTGGTGCAATAAAAAATACTCTGTCTTTTTATACCTGTTTTTGATCCCATTTTTTCTCTTCAACGTTTACAATTTCTTTAGTTTATATTTTTTAGATTACATATTTATATTTATTTTGAAGGTGCATACAAAGTGCATCGTTGCAATGCTTGGTTAAGACTGAAATGTAATCGTTATCTATTTCTAATATGGATAAGTTTAAGGAACTTCAAGGTATGTTAAATAAATCGAAAGGCATTGTCCGCGCGTTTTATCTTTCTGCAAGTTCTTAGATGTTACTGATCAGAGAAGATGAATGAAACCTGACTTGTAGAATCTCCTCGGAGCTTTAGTCCTGTCATTCGTATTGTTGTCTGGCCCTTTTTGGGGTCTTCGATTCTGTGGTCCGTCAGTCCTATTTGCAGTCAAGGTTCGATCACACGCTGACACACTCTGCGTTCTGTGCAACCAGAGAAAGCATCCCCGAGCGACTTCCGGAAAATTCGTCGGTAAAAGGAATTTCTTCGTCTCCTCTTCTGAATGAAATTTTCAGGCGGATATTGTATCAATTTGATTCGGTCTGCATGGGAACGTGGCGCGTTTGAAACAGCTTGATGGAAGTTTCGAGGAATACTTTCTGGATATTGGAAAATATATCTACAACTGGTTACAAAATGATAGATGCGACTTGTGATAATAATATTACTGACTTTCTATCATTAATATATACTTCTGACTGTTTTCAGGTACTTTTACATAAACAGTGGTATAATAGAAAATAGAAAATATTTTCATCTTACATGCATGAAAAAATTTTTAGTAACAGTAATATTCTATGTGTATATCATAAAATTTATTTTATTTATTTATTACTAATAATCTTTCGATTACATTGCCATCACGTATTAAATAAAAATAATATATATTTGACTACTTGTTTTCATGTTCACATGGGAGATTCATTTATTTATTTTCATTTTGTAATCAGGAATCGGTTGAGCTGTAAACTATACAATTTTAAGTGACAACTATTGCATAGAATGAGGGAATATCAAACTTGTAAAAAATAAATATCATTAATAATGAAAAATATAAGCATTATTGGCAGAAGAAGGATGCAAGTTTTATACGATTATAATATTTAATGCGATTAAATACGTTTTAATGTTTTATAGGCTCGTTCACAATGTTACGAAATTTATATAATAATTATTTACTAAAATTGTCGTTGTATTGGATTCTAGTAAAATTTGGATGGAATACTCGTCAGTTTTTAAATCTAGACACCAAACCTATAAAGTCCTAAATATTGAAACGTTGAAGTAAAAAATTATAAAAAGAGAAACACGAATAGATAATCACTTCGCTCTTTTTGTTTTCTTCCAATTTTGTTCTCCTTTCTTCCTGCCAAGCATTCTTTACTCTATCCATGGAATCGATGCTACACAATTAGTTGGGGTTCACTACAGGTCAAACCAAGCGCAAACAAAAGTTCTATCGCGATTTAAATCTCTCTTATCCGTCTGTCCACTATTCGTATTTATTTGGAGAAGCGATATTCGTATAAAAACGTTAAAATTTTTGATGCAAGTAATTTAAGAAAATTGTGACAATATTTCATAAAAATTGTATCCAAAAAATGTTATTAATGGTTTCGGTTCATTTGTCTCCTTTTTTATATATTCTTGTTATGTAATACAATTCAACGATTTTATATAAAAATGTACCTGTAATGCTCTCGGAAGGTTTAGTAATATTCGGTAAAGAATTAGACGTATCATCGCAGATTGTTGTCTGTACGCTTCCAGATCGATATTCCTTTCAGTGGGAAGACCATGTCAGACTGGAATTCTTTGCGAGATTTGATGATTGTAATTTTTGTATACTACACAATGAAGTAGCAATAACTTTATTATCATTTCAAAAGTCGCTTTTTTTTGTTACAAGTAAATTAAGATTAATTAAGTTACATTTGGAACCAATTTGTGATTTTAAATTAGATGAAAAAATGTTACGACATATGCAATATCATATATCATATCGAAGAAAAAAAGTTCTTAACGAGGAAAACAAGAATGAAGATTAATTGACTTTTGCATGATACTTATAACGTGACAAAATTATACAAAAATCAGATCTTTATTTCGAGAGTATCCCAAAATAATTTTCAGGCTACTGGATTCTCTTTCATGTTAAAGTTAATATCTTCTCTGTATTCATCTATGCTGTTATCGAAATTAACAACCGGATTGATGGATCGAAAGGGGTAGTAATTTACTACATCATCAAGAACTAATTACTAAATTTCTTTTAAATACTGTGTTCTCTTTGCCAATACTTCTTTTCGATTGAACCACAAAAGTTATACAATGTTTTTGGGAATGGGTTTCCTTGTGTTCTGCTCCAATTTTTTAAATAATAATAATACTTTTTAACAGAAGAAAAGAGATCTTGAACGAGATTTCTATAATTTTACTTCATACGTTAACAGTTACAATATTTCGTTTCTATTTTGGTCACATTTTTTGTTTTGCAATACATTTAAAGCATTCATCTACCGACTTGAAATCTTCATTTTTGTAGTTCATAATTTAAAATTTGTTTCTCTTCCTATTGGTTTCCATCACCTTGATGTATAGGTCGGTAAGTTATCATGTAGCTTACCTACTCAATGATTAACAATACACTAATACTAACGAACTAACACTGGATATTCTAACGCGCAACATTAAAACATAATCTTTGATAATTCGTTATTAATTTGAATGCTTAACTAGTTATCGATGAACTCTGAAGTAGACTTTCTTCGATGTTCAGTAAACTGTTTGCCGAATTATTTTTCGTTACCACGGAATTAATTATTATCATCGGGCTCCATTTAACACTCACCTGTTCGATAAACTCATCGTTGGTATTTAGCTGCAGAGATTCAGCAGATTCTTGTCGCCTTAGTGTCTCTTTAAAAAAAAAAAATAAAGGAACCCTTAACGAGCCGTACAATGAAGCCGTCGTCGCGGTAAGAGAAAGTATTCCGCCTTTCGAGCAATTAAGATGGTCGTATTAAATAAACGAGTGACTTATCTCTTCGACACAGCCGGCTGTCATTTGCATGACCTCGGTATCTCTGCCATGATTTATAGAGACGGGGGATAGCTACTTTATCGACGATACGAAGGAAGATCTCGCACCGATAGTCGCTTGAATTACTCCGATGCAATGGCGACACCACCGCAACGAAATTTCACCGATAAAAGAAACACCATTCCGCCGAGGACACTTTTCTCTCCTCTGCTGCCACGGTTTTTTTTTCCCTTTTTCTTTTCCTTTTATATTTTTTCTTCCCAATTGCTCCCCTTCTTCCTTTTTCCACCTGACATCGGTTCGCTGCGACAATCGTGTCGAAATATGAGGTGCCGGCTACATTTTCCTTCGTCCGCGAGAGTGAAATTTTCTCTTTTAGCGGTGTCACCCCTTATGCTTTTTCTGCAAGCAGCCGCCGAATAATTAATGATCGCGCGATCCTCTTCGCCTCGCCTTTTTCCAGTAATTGCATCCGCTGAGAGAGATTCGTCTCCTTATTGCGCTGGGAGACGACCCGTTATACCAGAGCGTTGTTATATTGTCCATCCCTGGGGGTCGCGAAGAATTTTGTTCTTGCAAGTAGAAACATTTTTCGAAGGCTGACGCTGCGTTCAGCGGTTTGTCAAATGTGTGGTTTGTTGAATTCACGGAAGTTTTTGTATCGCGGATACGCTCGATCTCGTCACAACGAGCAAACTTTAACTCGACACGACGATTCTGTTTGTCAGTAAGACAGGAATGGCGCACGCAAAAGTTAATTTTAAATAATTGTTCGTTCATACGAGTACGGTTGGAGGTGACTTTTATTCGAATTAAGTGTCGTTCGCTTATTATGAATAAATTAAACATTCTCATTAAGAAGGACAAATCTATTTCGTAAAATACTAATTCAATGTTCCGACTGCACTTTTAGTCACGATCAGAACAATTTCTAATTTGATGCATTTTTTCAAATTCTTTTATAATCGCCATGTTACGAAGAACCTGATTTATAGAATCTGAGGTCCATGATTTTTTTTTATAACATTTTTTCCTCACTGTTCAATGTCTAGGAAGTATTCGAATTCTGTTCATTTTGCGAGCGATAGAAAGAGAATTCTAATATAATTCGCAGAGATGATAATACATCGAGTTTTATCATTCAGACGATATTTTCAATACTTTTTATGTTTACTGAAAACAGACGAACTTTATATATGTTTAGTCGTGTGAATATTAAAAATGTAATATATCAAAACGGTTAAAAGACTGTAATTTCGGAGGGAAAAACGCATAGAGAAATTTCGTTGCGAACGTTTTAAAAAAATATTTCTATATTTCATTTTCCATTAGGTTTTACTGTTCTCGGTATGAAACACACGTGGGTTCCATGATATTCACTCTGATTTTGTTATTATTAGCGGTGGGAATCCCCTTCTTCGAGTTACCAGCCTGTGAAATCCTATTCGCGTATATTTTTCATGCTACCCGACACCTGTTCCGACTTATCGGTATAAATCCGCCGCGAACATCCCCCTTTTGCATTTTATAATATTTCCGTCAGAGTTTTCTACGCGACGCTCTCTCTAAGAATGATTCTTCCACTTGATAACACTGGTTTAATTGCGTATCAGGTACTCATGGATTGCTGTTAAAGCGACGAAAATTATTTAGTCTCGGTTAAGCATAAATACTGAGATTACTTCGTGAATCTCTGCGTATACAACTATGCGACATTCAACCCAATATAAGCATACATAAACATAGTCTTATCAGTTGAAACTGCATCACGTGTATCGTTACTTTATATTCAGTCATTCGCTCGTCGTTAAAGTGAGTTCGAATAAGATGTTAATTAATAATCCATTTTTACGAAGAACAGATGCTAATGCGATAGCGATGTATCAAGTAGCAAATGATCGTAAATATAATTTTGATAGCACAGTATGTATTTCAGATGGATCATTTCAAAGTTTTTAATATTACAACTACAACCACACAGAAGAAGTTTCAAAGGGAAAAAGTTAACATTAATCACATTTATAACAATGTTGTTGAAAAAAATTCTCTTTCCAGCGGAGAAAAAGAAACACGCATGTCTCTCAATGGAACAACCGTCTAGTAGTACAGAATAATGTGTTCGTAATACCAACGTCGAAGGAACAAAGAACGTCCGACGCACAGTCTACACAAAAATATGTAAACTAATTCCCAACTTAAACAAATTCCAACCGACCGTGCATTGCCTAGTAGCTCGTAATATTCCACGTTTGTTAAAACGTAAGATTACGCGATTTCACATTTACATTCTTAACATATTTTTCAATTCTCGTTACCTTGCATCTTATTTTAATAATTGTTTTAAATGTTACGGTAGTTTTATCGTACCGACGTGCTCATTTTTCATACAAATTGATCTGATTAGCAGAAGACATTGTAAACAGCGAAAAATATTCGTTTACGTTGTTGAGAAAGAAACAACTTTCGTGTAGGACTACGCGAAATCGGTGTGTGTTACAATAGTTTTGAGAAATATTAAAAATCCATGGGTGTCTTTTATTTTATCTTCAAAAGATGTATTCAAAAGATTATAACACGCGTTATCGAAACTTAAATCATAGGGCAAGAAGTTAAAACGTTCAGTGCACACTCGAAAGCGAACGTTTTACCGAGCAGTTACTGTACTCGGTTCAAAGTTCGAACAACTTTATCAAAATCAAAATTTTCGATCACAAAAATATGTCGAAATTGACATTGGACAAGTTTTCGAAAAGAAACCGAACGATTTTCACGAAAGAGGCATTGGTAAATTAATATACCGATAGCAACAAATTGTACGAGAAGACAGTTACAACGATTTTTTAAAGCGTTTACAACACTGTAAACCTTTACACTCTAACACTTGTAAACTTTTAAACAGCACGACTCTCGTTAGTGATACATAAAATAACAAGTACACGGACAAATTATCGAATATTTCAACTGTTTACACTACGGTTCGAACAAATATCGAGGACATCCTCAAGTATAGGAAACTATCCACTGGCGTGGCGTTTAACGTGGTAATTTTGGTACATCTGTAAATATTTTCCTAAAATGCAATTCACCGAAACAAAAATATACTGAGATTCATGAAACGACTCGATCGAATCGAATCAGTGATCCAAGTCTCTGATCTGTTACAGAGACACAACCGATCTATAGTACGATCGATCGTTTCGGACAGTCGACAGAGAGTCAAATTAATAAATTGATTCTTTTCGCGAAACGAACCAATGCAATTAATTGCATTTTAATTAACTTACGAACGTTGCTAATTGGTTTTCGCGGACGACATGAAATCGCTGTGCAATGGCGCGCGGAAAGTGAAACGTTTCGAAACACGTGTACATACATGTTGTTGATTCGATGTCCCAAGATCCATTGAAATAAACGATACTGTTTTGGTATTGTTTTTAGCGATTGGTTGCTGCTATTTTTGACGACGATATCATTCATTTATAGGAATGTTTAATAAATTACGAAGTACCCCGAGACACGTTCGTCTTTCGCGTAAACACCTTTCATCGAATTAACTATTCCAGAGTTGCAAGCAAACCAACCTAGTATCATTTATCATTCTGCAACCACCTAGTATTCGTAGCGCTTGTAATTGCTTGGGCGATAGATTAACGCTTCCGTTGTTGATCCTGTTACTTGTTTATAAATTGACAGTAACTGCGTTCAATAATAAATACCGTTTATGAATGGTTCGAGATAAATTGACAACGGAATAGATGTTATCCGTTTAATATTCAAAGAGATGTCCGGTTACGCACGGAATTGATCGTTTATGTTCGTGGATCTTAATTTTATTCATAAGTACTTGTAATTATATACGAGTTTAATTTGCAGGAAATATTTATTGCAGAATAGTATGCGCATCGACTTATAATTAACACCACCGTTGTTCTCTTCGTGTTCATTTAACCAGAAACGACTTTCCTTTATTTGAAATTCATTCCGCTCGTGTAATAATAGTTAATTTCAACGATGCGTTAGGGATACACGCATTATAAATAACGTCGATAAATGTATCGACAATTGTTCTAGATCGTACATGGTGAATCGATAACTGTTGGCACGTTCGATATTTTCGAAATTACGAATGGAAGAAATCAACTTATTCGAATAAAAATTGCGCGGTTGAAAGAGCTCTGTCGCGTATTGATAACGATTTGATTGTCGATTATTTCTGGAATCGCATACGAGGTACGAAGGTCATCTTATTCCTTTTCGATGAAACGCTTTATTTTTATATTAATCTGCCGATAACGGCTATTAAGAGATGTCCCCGTACAATGACCTACAACAATTTACGAAGTAACTTTGAATCGTTCCACGTTCGATATTATACAATCACTCCAAAGCGAAATCGAGTTATTTTAAAGTATGGAAATATACAATTCCAGTTCTCCTTGCACTTTTCCAGTTTCTGCATGGGGAATTCACAGATCGATCTCATTGAATATAATGTATTCCATAATTTAACATAATATATTTTACATTCTGTACGCATGCTGTAATAATACCCAAAACAATAACTTAAGTTTGCTCAAATCCAAGTTCCATAAAATTTTTACGTCCAGAAACAAGAATGTAAAACACAGGAAAAACCGTTTTGGAATTTTATAAATGTTGGTATTGCACCAGTGTGAATTTATTAGTCCACTTCTTGAGGACTATCAACTCGGAATAAACTCTATTATCCGAAAAGGTTCTTAACTCAGTCAGTGTCCAGCCTCGAAGTGTACATATATTAATAATTTATAGAATATTTATTAATGAATTCGATGACCGTGAAATGAAGCTCGTGGGCAATGATTACGATTATCGAGTGATAAATGAACAAGACGAACAAGTAAAGTGAATGCAATCACGATTGACTCGTCACGAAAAAAAATGGTGCGTTTGATCATGATTGAATCAATAAGCCAATAATGCGATTACGAATTGGTTGTCGTGCTTTTATTAATCAATCAATCGTCCAATTCTGGATCTATATTGTTCGGACGCGAACAAAAACTAACGAGGTTTGTCGATAATTGAAACACAATTTTGAATCGTTTCGTAGCAAACGGAACTCACGACAGCTCGAGGTACCGTATAAGCAGAAAGGAATAAACTTTTCTGACAGTGACCTACATGTTCCTTCGAACGATATCCTGCCAGAAACGAAGTTCTGAAAATCGAAAACTTTTCGCTTTCTAAAGCGGTGAAAAGATTTCTGTTTTTACACACGCGCGCGCACACACATCTTTTGTTTTACAGGTACAACTTTTTCCGTATCGGAGCCTCCTCTGGCGATACTATACGATCGTAAATATTAACGAAGGACACCAACAGCCCTTTCTCTCTCGCTTCGTTACGTACTAGTTACGGAAGCAGTCGCTGATATTTCTACCGCACACGCCGGACCGGTCTCTCAAATGCACGTAACCGTAGCGAACGAATGGCTAAGTTCGAATAATTACGTGACCGTTTCTGCCGGACCTCGTTCACAACGGCCGAAGTACTCACGTGACACAGAACAGTGCAACAACCATTACACATAGCAAGTCATGCGAGGGCACTAGCTGCGATTTAGCTTTCTTGGCGTTTATGCGATACACCAGCTTGGACAGCCATCGTGCATTTGCTAATTGTTTGCCTTGCAATAGATGAAAGCAAATTACACGTAGAGATCGAATGAGAATCGCGTAGGACTGGATACCAGATTCGGTGATCCGTTCAACAATAATTGGGTTCCTAAAGTTACCGAAACGTCCGCTTAATAAACCTTGTGTGATTCAAGATTTGTGTACAAATTACGAAGAAGTAAGTTAATACCATATATTGCGATAATTGAAATTGATTCCAACCATTCCTAGAAGGTCTCATTTATTAAGCAAACGGTTAAGTCACAATTGGAGAGTATCTACTTGAGAGTTTATCGATATTGAGTTAAGCAATCATCCCAATCGATAATTAATTAATCAAAGACCGTGTTTAAATTTTACGTATTAGAATATCCAATGATGCTAGTTTGCTAGTTTTGATGTTTCATTAATTGTTTGCTAGTCATACGCTGAATTCCTTTTCGCAAGTGAAGAATATTATCTTTCCTGCCATGATTTTTACGCAGCAAAGTCAAAGAAATTATAATTACGTCGTCACCCACGAATTCGGAAATTTTCCCGTTGATTTTCGCGCCATTCTTTCGTGTCGTATCCTCTCAATAGGGTAAATGTTCAAATAACTGTCAGTGTCCCTTTAACTGCCATTTATATCGTATTATTTAATAATAGAATAATGTACGATGAATCGTGAATACAACAATTTTAATACTAAATTTGGACTTCGTCTTTACGTAACAATGCATTCGATATTGCACGTTTGTTCAATAGGTTGCTCAATAAGTTTTGATTGGGTAACTATTAGGTTCGTCGTTTTATTTTTCTAAAGATGATACTATTGTTTGATGAACGTGTGTGAAGTTTTATGTAGATCTGTCGATTCATTCGTATATTTACAATTGTTCGAAGTTAAAGTAGTATTTTTTTTATAATGGAAAAAACGACAAAACTTATCGAACAATCTAGTATACTTAATACTGAAAAATAAATATTAGAAGGTGAATATGGCATCTGAGCATAAAAATTTCAACTAATGTAAGTAGAAAGTATGGAAATTTTCGATTAATTAGTAATCGATTCATCGTATTCAAGATATAAAAGTATGATATGGAACGATTTTTGCGGTAATAATTTGAACAGCTACCGTATATGGTAGGAACATAATTCCTTCGTTGCTGACTAACAGATAACTTGGAATAACCTTGATGGTACTTGCATAAAACGATAGAAATCTTTTACGTAATTAGCAGGAAGATGAAAAAATGTTAAATTATCAAGTGCAAAAACAAAGGTTTCGAAACAGTAGATGAATAATTTAAATTTATTACAAAACAGAAAATGTGACCAAAATAGAATCAAAATATCGTGGATATTAAGGAATGGAGTAAAATTAGGGAAATCTCGTTCAAATGTTCTCTTCACTCGGAAGGTATTATTTATAAAATTGAAGTAGGCTAGGATCATGTTATCAAAAATATTGAGTAACGTACAGATTCAATATATCAAAGTATATTCAATATCAAAAGTATAAAATTCCTATCTTACATTAAAAGTATAATGAGCTAATTTTGTACAAAGACCATAATATATAGATCGAAGACGTTAAGAAAAACAAGTTTTATTGCACGAAAAGATAAAATATAAAATGTGTTCTTTTTTTTTATAAGCGACAAAGTAACGAAAGTAATTGACCGACTGTTTTTAAGAAATTTATTTAAGTAGAAATTGTTATACGCGTCGACCGAGCATCCATGGAAAACACTAGTTTCGTAATTATCGGAAGTCGTCGATTTATTTGCAATGGTTGGTCGAGTGAACTGATAGTAGTTGGAATTGTATATAAGTTTTCATAAATTATACGAAAAACGTTAACGAAGCATTTCTCTCAAATATGAAGATTAATATTATACTTCGTTATAAATACTACTACTGTACTGTAGTTTTATTCTGAGCTAATAATATTTTTCGATAACATTTATTTAATACAGAGTGTGACATAACATATAAAACCCACTTCAACGGTAATTGAGAATACAAAAACATGTTTGTTCGCACAAACATATGCTCTATCTGACCTTGTTTCTAAATTGTAGTCATTTTTGTATCTATTGTCCAATGGTGAGTAAGCCGTGTGATGTAACAAATTACATAATACTTCACCAATTCGAAGCTATAAAATAAAACAAAGACCGATTACTTCAAAATTACTCATGAATATCTCGTAAAGAAAATTAATTCATCTCATTACACCATCTGCAACCGAGAGATTACAATTAACCACTTATAATATTATACGAGTGCAGAGTTCGAACAGCAAAAACCGAAGTATGATGTACATCTGGACACGACCCATCGTAGAAATACTTAAAAGAAACCTTAAACTACCTAAAAGACACAAATATTTACAACAATACCTAACTGTAATAATGTAAAAAAAGAGTAGTCCGAATCTCTGGCGAAAAAGATATACTTGGTACATTAGGGTTTCAAGAATAATATTAACATTTCCAAACAATGATTTTCATCTCAAAGAACGTCTGGTGAATCGGTTTGCGTAGTACATAAAATTTTCGAGGCTAAGCCAATGCAATTTTACCTGTTATTGTCTACAGCGCCGAAGGATTATAATTCAATTGACGCACCAGTGGGTGCAATGTATTCATACGTGGTGCGCAAACTTTGAGTGAAAAGGAGACTGAAAATAAAGAAACCAGCGGGGCGGAAGGCTTTTAGAAAGAATCAGAATAAGTAGGTCCGACAGAATGATATAGGCACGCGTGGAATCTAGGGCTACGTGCTCCATTTCAGTCTGAATTGAAGCTTCATCTTTGATACCTCGTACTTTTGGCAAATATAGAATCGAAGTTCGATGCGCTCCACCAGAGATGATTTTGTTTGCATTTTATTTTCCCGGTTGTGCAGCTTCGATCATTTTCGAGGAAATGGAGGCGCGTCGCTTTTAATCAAAATCAACTGTAGGTACATTGCAATTCTCACCATTTGCGAACCGAATGTAAGGTAATCTCATTAAATGTCATAGTTTTTACAATACACTCACTTTCGTGCGAATATACGTTTAATTCTTCAATTTTTCTATACTCGATTCTAATGTTTAACAAATTTTAAAAATTAGCTTCTCTTTAAAAATAATGTTTCGAATAGATTCTCGGCCTGGAGAATGGCAAGCATAAAGTTTGAAAATAAGTCCAAATAATCCAAAGGATTCGTTCATTACTACAAAGATCGATTAAGAGTGGGTGTAGATAAAGTAATTATCAGACACGGAAAAAAAAAACTCCTAGAAAAGTGCAACAGGATGTCTAAAGTACAAGGCGTGAAAAAAAAAAAAAATACACTCTTGACGTTAACGATAATTACCTCTTCGTTATTTTCAATTTAGCCATCTTGCACGTCCCGTCTGTGTTAGTTTAGTTTACTTGTTTCTAGCCAGGATAGATTACGAATAAAGCTTGGAAGAATTCTGTTTCAAGTTCAATTCTGTTTTCTTGAACAATCCTCATTAACGTTCTCTTCCATCCACAGATTTTCAAGATCGTGCTGGAGGGGAAAATTGAAAGTTGCGTGTAGCACGTTCCTCTGGAAGGAACGAAGGGGTTACACATCACAAAATCACAGACGAACGGGGGCACCGTTTTTTATTTTTTTTTTATTTAAGAAGCACAGCTGAACTTTCAGTGGATGTTCGTGAAACTGGGTTGATTTAGATTGGATTCGAAGCGTTCTCTTCCCGTTGCACCCTCGATAGTCTCTCGCACGTCTCCGATCATGTTTACGTGAACACATCGACGAAAGTGGTGTACGTGTCACATACTATCGAATGCGTGCTTGCATTCTCTTGTTTCCGTTCGTTGTACTGTGGAGAAATTCAGTAGAGTCACCTTTCAAAAGCACTTTAATCAAATCATCCTCGAATCCCGTTGCTGGAACCAGTTTTTCTGGATAAATTTACATCTTCCTTCGTTTGCATATCTGCTTATGCTAAACCATTGAATCGACAGTGGCATAGAAATCGCAAGAATTAACGCGAGACACATTATCATATCCTGTTGTACGATAACCAGCAGAAGGTACCCTACTGTTATTTCTGTGATTAATTCGAAAAATTCTGCAGCCGTTCGGTAATTATTTTTCGCTATATTCAAGTATACACAAAACCTGAACCCAATAAATTATCGAATTTCTTTCGGTTTTGAGTATTTTAATCTTATTCTTGGAGGATTTTAAACGTATGCCATAACATTCCGATAATTATTGGATAAGTTACAAATTTATTTAGAATATGTATTTACATTATTTTTTGAACATTGTTCCCGTAATTTGTATCTTTATATTTAATTGTAAATAAAAGTTTACGTATATATAAGGCAAAACCGGTATATGTATACGTACGATGTACGAACTACTCGTTATTTTAAGAAACAAAAAGAATACATACAGTCTGAATTTAAAATAACAAATAACAGCTAAGAGATAAAAATTAGTGGAAGGAAAGTCAAACCAGATGAACATGGAGAAAATAACAACGAAATATTGTACAGTGTACGATATTAGTTACCCTGTAAGGTAAAATTCAGAAAAAGAATTTCGTTTTATCGTTAAATTGACTAGTAATCCTTTCCCTAGGTGTTTCGGTGTTAAATTAACCGTAGAATATATTTGATAAAAATGACATTGTTTACCAGTCGGCCTAATATGTGCCTTATCGGTAGCCCAATATTGTAAATATAACTCTGATTACAAGAAATTCGACAGACTTATTACTCAGCTTAATACACGAAAAGCCGATCCACGACTTCCTACGAGCCTAGAGTACGAATCAGCTCGTGTTCTGCTTTGTTCTCGAGCAGGATTCCGGGATGAGCGAGGAGTTATGTGGTGTTCCGAGAGTTTGTGCGCGCTGACTCTGGCTACCAGTTTAGAAGGGAGGGTGATGTATGTTCGCAAGTTGAATGAAGATAGCTGATCGGTGGCCGAGGTTTCGGTCGGTTCCGATAGGATAACTCGCTGAATGTTATCCCTCCGGGATTCCGAAAGGTTTTCATCGGAAACCCGGCCAAGTTGGGTGAAAAATTTTGAATGGGTCACGGTGAAGCTGATTTGGAGGTATTAGACTGGCGATTGAAGAGGCTCCCACTGGATTCCTGCTGGAAAATAAGATTGAAGGAACGTCTTTGTGGCTGTTTCTTCAATGAGGATGCACAGGTAGAGCCTTGTACGATGACTCCATGCTTTCTCGCATTACTCCTCGGTTCAGAACTTTTCCACTCGTCTGATATTTTCGTTTACCGCGTGATGGAACTAATTTCGAAAATGAACGAAAGGGAATTGGAAAAGTGAGGAGAAATAGCGTTACAGTGTATGTATTTGGAAAAGATTTCGAGCATGTAGGGTTGCAGGGAAAACCATGTCTTTGGAGTGATTTCTTTATTCAAATTCCTCGTGGCGAAGTACTTGCAGCGTATAATAACGTTCAAAAGTATTTCGTTAAATTCATATGAAAATTAAGTAAAAAGCTTTTATCGAAGAAAATTTACATTTTGAAGATAATTTATGTTTGTAAAAATCTGTCGATTGTAGAATATGAATTAAATTTAAGTAAAGAACTCATGTGTTTCGAAAACAGTGGAACACTTGTCGATCCCTTCAGAGTGAAAGTTATGAAAATAAAATGTGCAAAACTAGATTCAGTAGCTATCTTTCCTATCGATCAAATTTGAATTACAAACAAAACGTGGTCACTTGTTCTAACTTCTTGTTACGAGTATTTGCAATCAATTTCAATTTTAAAGTAGAACCGAAGGTATTAAACCTGATCTAAAGAAATCACAAGAACGAAATTCCGTGTCTCGATATTACACGCGCATATCGCTATTCTACAACAATGAAGGTTTTCGGAACGCTGAGCCGAAGAAATTTCACGAATGTTCAAACTACGAGGAAGTTTTGAAATCGATCCACGGCAAGCATGAAAGTACAACGTATGTATGTTCGTAAGTTGAATGAGAATTTGTAGTCTGCGTTAGAAGTTGAATCAAGCAGAAATAGGTAGTAAATATTTTTCCAAGAAAAAAATCCTACCTTAAATTTTATCAATAGATAATACGAGGAACCCAGGTAGATAACAAGGGAATTGCAATCAAAATTGATAGTTGAACGTTGAATTCCTTTAAGTGACGTTAACAATCAAAAGTTACATTTATTTTTAATCTACAGATACGATTAAATTTAAAAACATATTTGCAAATATGTGATAAACCGTTACCACTTAATAGCAAAAAGTTCAGAGTCGTTCTTGCAATGTGTCGAGATACAACTCTAAATTGTTTGAAATTGAAAAACTCAATGTTTAAGTTTGAAAGAATATAAATTACTGTCGGTATTTTACAAACGAGTTCAGAATGAAAAAGTATTAATTCTGTTCTTGGCACCGAAAAGTACTACTTCCCGGAACATATTTTACATTTCCAAAGCATGTTCACGAAGCAACCCGATTTTGTATTAAATTGTACACTTTAACGCGTTTAGTACTTAGTTACAGAAAAGTCAATTTTTCAAAACGAGGTTACATTGATTTATAATATTCTCCTCGGCGGTTTGTGTGCCCAATTTTAACACAATTATTAAATAATAGGGTTTCTTACGGTCCAAGGTGTATTCGAATTGTGATTTACGCTAATTACAAGCGATCTTTTGCTACAAGCCGTTAAAACATTTCTGTCTCTTTCGGTATCTTTGTTTCTCTCGAAGCGAGTTTCCACATTCTCGCAATTCACCGAAATGGAGGGATTACTTATCTTTGCAGGAAGATTTCTTTTACACGACACGCTTACAATGTTTCCAGTGTCGTTCCTTTAAAGAATATTCGTGAAAATAACAACAGAGGGAAACGGGAATTCGAAGGTCCGAGGTCACGTTGATTTGGGTGGCGAGATCGATGCAATAAAAAAAAAAAAAAAAGGGCAAGATAGGTGATACGAGTACTATTTTTTACGTCGCACAGAGGGGTCTATTTTTAAAAAAATAACGAAATTTGGAATTCGCGCGGTGCGTTTGACGATCGATTGAACGTGATTCGCGTATCGAAGGTGTAAAAACTAAAGGGATACATGTTTCACTTTAACCCCGTGAATTTAACGCCAGTGAAACTGTGCTTCGCGGCTCTCTCGAGCGTCGTTGAAAAGAATGACAGAATGGAGAGGAGAAAATGTTAAGCTCGAACGACGAATAACAAGCGTACACAATACGAGGCTGAAAGAAAATTTGCATCCGTCTTTGTTATGGCATGGATGTGCGTTAAAGAATGCTCGTTCAAGCCGTCTTTATGCTTTGGAATTTTTGTTGCATCCGAACGGAAATTTTCTTTGCTAGCGGCACGAACTGAAGAATTCAGAAGAATTTTCGGTGGAAGGTAACTAGGTAAGAGAATTCAATCCCTTTCGACTACAATTGGAGTTTTTAATGTAGTTGATTCGAATCAGTAGTGAAACGAGTCACGACTCATTGTTACCATATTTTGTATATAGCGTTCAATAATTTACACGAAATTAATACTTTGAAATTCTAAATCTCTAATTATTCGATTCGAGTAGCGCTTAAGTAGCTATGCATACAAACATTGTGTAATTACAATTGGTACAGATAAGTATGTATTTATCTCGATATACATTTTAAAGTAATAAAATTTCCGTAAAAAAAGACAATTCGAATAAGAAAGATTTGAATATTTTCAAACGTATATTATTTAATTTGATTCGACAAATTGAATCGGAACATATAATAGTATAAAATTTACGCTTTTAACCGTGCATGTGATAGAATTCTCCATTGGCTAATGTCAATCGAAGAGTAATTCATAATTTGTCCAAGATGTTTGAAATGTTCATTCGTTTAGAAGAGAAATAATGGTCTCGGTTCTGTAGCTGACGTCGAGTAGCCAATTTACCGAGATAACTTTAATGGAATCTTATGTCTTTTGTGTGCCGGTGGGATATTTAGGGCCGAGTACCTGCCAACAGACTATTCAACTAAATAAAAGTGTCATTCACAGAAACAGTAAACGTTTCTGGTATCCGACGCCTTAAGAAAAACCAAACGGTGAACACTTAAATCATGTTGATTCAATTTGTATTCAGCAAAAGAGTACTCTGTCCTTTGAAAAAGATTTTATTCACGAATTTCAAATAAAATCTTGCGTCTCGATTATTATTGTATCTTATCTTTTGATCTCATTGATAAGAAAATGATAAATATTAATACGCCTGCTTTCATTTTTGATCTCACAACCATTATTCCAGGACTATACCAAAACGTGAGCTATATGTATGTATTTTAAATCGAAGTGAGAATTCTATTACTAAGGTGTAATACATAAATTTATAAGTTTTTCTCTTAAATTATAAGCAGACAGTGTCTAATGAGTCATTCGAATTATATTTGGAATGTTTGTCTCTTTTGGCGAAAATAGACCGTATATGTAAATGAGTTTGTCGTTCTTTGTTTTCATTAAGAGAGATTGATCTCTCACGAGAAATTTCCTTTGAAGCTGAAGAACAGTTTTTTCGATACAAAATTGGAAACAAATTCTTGTTTCGAAAATTTCGAATCAGGAGCTTACTTACTTTTAAAAGTCCAGAAAAATACAACAATTTTACAACAATTATCTTATACTTACTACAACTACATCGAGCTGCACGTGAACATATACCGTATTACATAAATTCTCAAAAACGAATCAATATTTGTTTAAAATACAAATGGTTGAAAAAATCAAAATCAAACTTTTGTTTGTTCTTTTTCTTGTATTTTTGGAATTGTTTTCCGTCGGATAAACACAATATTCAACCAACGCAGATGGCTGCTACGGTCAGTTGACTGTATCGCTCGCATCCAATACGGGATGACCAATTTAAATTAATTCGCGCGAATGTCTTCGAAACTATCGGTAATATCGAAAACTGTTTCAAACAAAAATAGAATGGTTTTGAAAGGAATACAATTTATGCAAACTCTGTTTTTGAAGGTGGAAGTGTAGAGGAAATGTAAATTAAGATAATTATGTCAAACAGTCGTTAGCTTAGGAAATATTTTTATTTCAATGATAAGAAATTTGTACGAAGTAAGAAAAAAGTATTGTAGGAAGAAAGAAAAATTGGAATAGATGTTTTAGTCAGCGTTTTTGAGACCTGCGACTAAGAAGCAAAAATTATTGGATCCTGTTCTCATTCCTCTTGCTCGTAATATCACATATTCTCTTTAACAGTTAGAAGCAATAGAAACGTCCTTCTCGCTTTTATTGTTTAACTACTCGAACCCATACCTTCGCGTAAAACCCATCTTTATAGCACGCTATATGAAATTTTAATTTCCAATGAAAATTTTTATAGTCATCGTTATATTTTCATGAGGGTACTACGATTGAGGATTACCGAAGTTCACTCAATGAAAATATCAAGCACAATTTCATCACGCCATATTCTTAATTATATATACATATGTTACTCGAATCATCTTTGAAAATTTTCCAGTTACGAATAATTAAGAATAATCGAACTGAGATTATATTATACAATATTCTTGTAGAGATACAGTGGAAAATAAGAAATTGTTTATTTTGCATCAATGTCCGGTATCGCTTCGAATTTTTGACCTCTGAGTGCACATAATGCGACATTTGCTCGCGGTTGCTTTATCTCACTCACTCTGAGTGTATCTCATTTGTGGACGATACACGCAAGGCGAGGCGAGACCTCGGTTCGAGGTAAAACTCGCTACCTACCTCGGCTTCAAGTGAATTAGCAATTCCAATTTTCTCTGATAAAAACGGACATTACTATATCTTTGTCGAATGTATACCAACGAGCGTATTTGCTTGGTGACATACAAGTGGAGATAGCTGTAGAATTTAATCGAAACGTATAGGGAGCAAGGTAGGGTAATTTTGTCGATAGAATATTTACGACCAACTCCCTTTACCTGTCGCAGATATTGTAAATACCATAACAAAACGTATTATTCGATAGCGTAAAACTTCAGTTTTCGAAATTTACATTTCTGATTACAAATACCAATCAGTGGTATTCATAGAAATAATGCAACGTGATAAGACTGAATTTATTTTCAAATATTTTCAAATGTCTGTTTAAAATGTTTATCGAAGTTCAATTTTAGAAAAGTCAATTATCAGAGTATTTACTTCGTGTTCGTAATTATTTTTAAAATAAAACTATTCTGGGACAATTGCAATCATGATATAAAAACTATATTATTGATTCCAAAAATGTTCCAACTCTAGTACACTTCTCAAATAAATAGTTGAGATTATATTGAAATAATCTTGGACTTACTTGTCCTGTGGTAAAATTTTCTACGTGTTCCCTGAATAAGCACTTATCTGCTTTTGAACAGGCTTAACAGAATATTAAATGTACCGGTCCTATATCTGTCTGTAGCTTGATTTTTTAATACAAATTATAATCTTTCGTAAGATTGATAATAAAAGAATTTTTCCTAAACAGTAATCGTCTTTCTTTTCATACGATAATAGACATACCGCTATTGTAACACGGGATGTCTAGTGAATTTACCACTCGTCGCCTAACGATACGCGACAATATTTTTTATACTTATTTGTTTGTATTTCACTGCATTATAAAAATATAGTTTCCAAACGAGACAGCTCTTGGGTAATCTCTGTATTCTAGGGATCGTCTGCTATCGAGCTCTCAATAATAAGATAGATAGAATCAGGAAAAATGAAACAAGTTCGCGTAGGAATCCGAGTCAATTCGATGCAACGTTGAAAAGTTTGCGCGATTCGGCTTTTCTCCTAAGAAAATATTATTTGGGCTGCTGTAACTGACGTCTTGCTGCCGATTTCAGGGGATAACGTTAATGGAATTCCATTCCTTTCGCCGAGGGGTGGCAAGTCCTCGGGGCTCTTGGTCGAAGCGAAACTTTGAGAAGTGTGTAAGCGTTTATCGATCATCCGTTACGCCTTCGAGAAGTAATTTTTCTCCGGCGGAAAAATTGAACCAGTTGCCCCTCAGTTGGGATATTTTCTTCAACTTCCACTTTATTTTCTGGATGTTCGTTCTTGATCATCCGACTCGGTGACTTTTAATAATCGAAGCTACGCTGAATGATAAGGGGAATTAATTAAATCGAACCGGAACATAAAAGCTTCTTTTCAGATCTTACGTCAATTAGTCCCGCAGCATTTTATTCCGAGTGCCTTTGTCAAGACTTGTCAAATTTCTTGAAAAACGCGGCAACGTAATTACGTAAAGTTCGTCAATATTCTTTTCAACGCGTTAATATAATTGGAAAAAGCATCTTAAATAATGGCATTACGCAAATTATGCCATATTCGATATAATACCTGAATTTTTCCAAGAATTATCGTAGAACTGTACGATTCACTACAATGGCATTACTTGTGACTTTGCGAAACTTTTGTACCAAAACATTTTCCATGCTCGACATTTTTTTTTATCTCCATTAGTTTTTCAATTCCTTAGATAAATTGTCGATTTCATTCACGATGTCGGTGATAGTTTTAATTCCTTTGGCATGAATATCAACTGATGAAAAAAAAATACAGGTCTGGTATTTTTCAATGTTTTATCCGTACGTCGAACTCAAAATCGTAGACTGTCTAGTAGGTGATATTTCTCGCGAGTCTTGTATTAATTAAAATTCTAGTTGAGCCGTTACTTTAATTCGGTTTATGTTTTAAAATACACGGTGACCGACCAAATTACTTGGACAAAATTATTTACCCGTTAAGACTTTTGATACAATGTTTTCTCCAGATTACGTAGAGCATTAAAAATATTTTACTTTATTTCCATGCTCGTTTCCGAACAATACAATAATTTACACAAAATGTTTCGCAATTAACGTCGCGAAGCATGGAACACGTATGCAAACAGCGAACTACCTGTTGATTTAACAAAATGAATTTCGTGCATAGAATTCTGCCGCATTCCACTTCCTTCGCAGCATCTTCGGTCACACCTGTGCGTGGCTGTCTGCTTGTTAACTTTGGCGGGAATATAGCAGCTTCGCTAATTTGCGGAGCTGCCTGTGAATCGCGCTGGGAAACGTTTTGTTTCATTTTGCTTGGCAACCAAAACGTGTACACACGCGTGCTTGCAAATTGATGATAATACAATTGATACGATGCCAAGTATTAAGTTAATTGTTTCGCGGAATTTTCGTTCACCAATACGTTTCCTATGATTTTTCGAATAGTAGGAACTGATGAAAATGTTTTTAGAACGATACAGCGTATGCTTGATAAAAAAGAATAGGTGAGATATACAAACATCGGTTTCAAATTCGGTTCGTTGCAAAATCAGTAAGAATTATCATTTTGGACTAAGAAGGGACCGAGAGAAACATTTATCGAACAAAAATTGGACAGTAAAAAGAAGATCTTGAAGTCAGTTTTAATTTTCGACTTTTAATGCAAATCGTAATACAATTCGTGTCATTGATTCACATATACAGATTAAGCGTTTTGTGAATGTGCGATTCGATTTGTACGTTTCACAAAAAGCATACGCGCTTCTTCGTATATCCACTTCGATAATGACACCAGCAATGGGGCGATGATGCCAACTTATTCGCATTCCCAGCTCATCAGTTCGTTTTATGTAACGGACAAAGTTGCCGGAAGCATACCATAACATATCGTGGCCCTTCACCCGAGAAGTAAACGCTGTCTTATAAAGTGGAGTGGGATACACATAAATATACTGTCTGACGGTGCTCGACAATATAGAATGAGTTTGCGCGATGAAGTTTAAAAATACGGAGTCGATGTAACCGCGAGATATAAAAAGAAGACGTAAAAAGAATATTGCGTCGCCGCATTTGATATCCAGGTTATAACAGCTCGAAGTTTCAACTGGCATATCAAAGCGGTGGAAGCCTCATTGGCAGACAAGCGAGAAGTGCGTAAATATCTACGTACACCAGCGTAACCTGTATCTGTCCGCATGCTTACGTGCAGAACATGTTTTTAACACAGATTGATGAAATTTTATGCGGAATAACGTGTTATAAAATCAGCTAGAGGCGTGAATTAACACGCATTGGATAGCAATAACGTTTATTTTTACCAATTCTATGATCAAATAAGTTACACCTCTTGCGCGGATATCTCGAAGATTTATGGAATAAACGAATTCAAAATTTTCCTTACATTCCTATTTGAATAACTCCGTTTACAGTTAAATTTGGGATTTGTAAGTGGAGTAGTAACAAGGAATAACGAAAGAGTACAGATCGTTACTTTGATATATTTTTTACGAAGTTACCAGAACTTTAATTCGACGTGATTCCCAAATTACTTTCTTTCCTTGATTGAATTTCATAACGACAATAATTATATAGCAATTCAAATACAATTGTTAACTAGTCCGTGTTAAATGTATATTTTAAAGTCTAAATAGTTGAAACATTCGTAAACTCGAGTACAGATATTTTAAAGGAAAGATTGCAAAAATTCAGATTCGAGAGTTCAATTAGTTGAGGTGCTTCGGATCGGAAGTTTAAGTACTTGTAAACTTTGAAAGACCTGTACGAGCATTCGAGTAATTTTGACTCTGAAAATTAATGTTATACGCTGAACATGAATTTCTAACTTCTCTTCAGGGTGATCTCGAAGGACTATGAATATATAATAGATGACGATATTAGAACGACAGTGAGGGATTTTAGGTACACTCCTAATTTTGCATTCACCCCGTACCAAGCTGCTGTATAGGAGCATGCAGATATGCAATGAAGAGACCTTGCACATGTCCTTAATTATGGAGAGTCGGTCCACAATTCCGAGTCCAAATCTGTCTTGTGTGTATTTATGATACGTATACACATGAATGGTGAATATGGACGACAACCTAATGAGTTTAAGCCCACTCGCGCAGGCTTTGTGATACTACATCGAGCACTGTTGACACAAAGGAAGAAGCTCCAAGTTTACAAGTATTAACTACAGTTTGAGCGTATAAAATATTAATTTTCGAATACGTCGCTCGGTTCTCGTTCAAAAATTGCGCCATTGCTCGACAGAGGTGATTGTCGGGGCAAGGTCGATAATATACGAGTATATTATAGTATTTCAAATGTTTAGTTTATCGCAAAGAATAATTTCAAACAACAGAATATATTCCACTATGATTTATGGTTTTCCGCCATCGAGAATTCCATAGCTTGTTTTAAAAATAAACGAAACGAAGAATGAAAAAAAAATTAACGGAAACAATAGAGCTTTGCAACAATATATTGATACATCTGCTTCGATTCCATAAGCAGTTTCAAAATAACGGATAAAATTCTCTGTTTGCGGATAAAATTCTCCGCATATACGATTTGCTATTAACAAAGCTCCATGATTTTCATATTACCAAGAATATTAGATTCGATACGTTCGTAATACCGTATGTGTGATAGAATTTTCTAAATAAATGCTCGAGCGACGATTTAAGGTTACATAATGTTGCGCAGTCACTTAGATTCTCGAACTGCTTGTATTTGGGACGCGTTAACTTTTTCATGGTTATCG